>NC_133412.1:171382500-171550000 GCF_049350105.2 Macaca mulatta
AAGGAAACGGACCCAGTGACAGAGAATAGCGGAGGTTCAGGGGGATATAGAACCCCGAGCAGCACTGTCTAGTGGAGTGCTCTGTAAGGGTAGAAATGCTTTCTCTCTGCACCGGGTGATACAACAGTCACAGCCACATGTAGCTACTGAGCACCCGAAATGTGGTCTGTGAGGACAAGGGTTTGTATTTTTAGTTTTATTTTATTTCAACTAATTTGAATTTCAGTAACTGCACATAGTTGGTGACTACTGTATTTTCCTCCAGTTACACTTGCAGAGGGTAAATTTCAAGCCCATGGATATCAGATATTGTTTTCACCACTGCAATACTTCTGTAACCAGGTCTCCACTATGTACTAGACACAAATTTGAATGCCAAAAGCAAATGCCCTTGACTAGTGCAATGGGAAGGGCTAAAAGAAACTGCTGTACTATTTGGGGAATCCAGAGACTGCCATTGAGCACCCAAGGCATGTACAATACATGTCTGTGGAAGGAATGAGCAGAATAAAGGAGGCGTTGCAGACATACCTTGCAGGATTCACAGACTTTCACTGGGTAGAGTTAGCAGGTTAAGCATTTCAGGTGGGGACTGTGTGAGCAGAGATAAGAGGGTGCCTGAGGGTGGTTAGCTATGAGAGTGGGTGACAGTACAAGAAGAGCTGTCCACAGGTTTATATACTACAGCCACTTCTCATCTGTGGACTTTTACAAAAGACAGGGTAGCTTCAGCAGACGTCTGCCAACCTTTCCAGGATCCTCACATTTGAACTTGGCCTTGAAAATCCAGATAACAAAAATGGGTCTTGACATTCTTGAGTCTCGTTAACAGGTTGCTGCCCCCTCATCTCCTTGCCATCCACAGTGGAACTTGTCCTAGCTCTGGAAGGAAAGCAGGGGCTCTGGTAAAGAGTGCCAATTACTAGGGACCTATTGAGAGTCAAGAGCTTTGTGCACTGTATCACCTCCACCCTACCAATGACAACAAGAGGTAGGGATTGACGTCAGAAGGCCCCAAACAGTTTATGAGGCTTGTCTCTAAGTACTCAGCTGGTGAACTGGGGCCTAGCTTGCACACTTGACACTGTTCAACCCAGACCTGTGCATGTGCCCCCAAGACACACTCATATTTATGTAGATACCTGTTGTGTTCCAGGTATATGCTGAGCCTTGAAACATGAGCTATCTCTGCAATCACTTAGCTTTTGTAATTTAGGTGTTAAAATGATCACCATTTACAGATGAGGAAACTGAGACTTCAGGAGGGGCCTGGCCCAGATCTAGGTGATGGAGTTGAGACTCCAATCTGGCTGTGTCTGACACCAGAGCCTGCAGTGTCTTTGACCTTTCAGTCAGTTTCGTACAGTAGTAGGGGCTTTGGAAGTATACCTTTTTTGAAGTCCCTGATTTTGCAGAGGCAAATCTTGCTTGGGGTTGAAACACACATGTTCTAGACTTCAGGAAACCAGGGTGGGAGTCTCAACTCTAGGGCAAACCCAACACATGATGACCATTGTAATAAGAGTAGTAATAACAATACAACGCAATACTACTATAGTATCTATATCAGAAATACGATTTTACACTCTATTATAATAGATATTATATACATCATGTTTCCACATTTGTAATAATTTATAATTACAACTTATAATAATATAATATAGGTATATAGTACATTAGTATGCATAATATAGCATAATAAATGACATAAAATAATGTATTCATACAATACAAATTTAATGTTTAATATGACATTGTTTATTATATTATATATAGTTATATAAAACTCTAACATATTAATATGTTAGCATACATGTACACATGTTATAATATGATATAGTGTTATATTGTATTAATACTGTGCTATTTTCTATCTTACCATATAGTAACATGTATAATATAATAAGAATGATCCTCATCCACACTGGTAGATAAGCTTCCTAAAGCCCAGGAAGGATGTCTCGCTCACACAGCTCTGAAGAGTCAGGGTTTTTGTCTGAACCAGACCCTTTGCTCTCAGTTCTCCGCCCTTCCAGTCAGCTGTGGCCTGAGCCAGTCCGTCCCCAGCCACAGGGCCCTGCGTCACTAAATGCAGGTGCTCCATCCAGCTCCCAGTGCTGCCTCTGCCCAGTAGGTTGCTGACCCTCACTCATGTCTTCAGGGGACGTCACCCTGCAGCATAGTGGCTGCAGGAGGGGAGGCCCCTCAGGCTCAGGCTGCCTGTGAGGAGAAGGGGCTTTTACCTGTCAAGAGACGTCACCATTCCCCTTCCAGGGCTGGGAGAGCCTGGAAGTCACCGAGGAAACAGACAAGATTTCAGAAAACAAAAATAGACTAAATCACAGTGAAGGACCTGAGGGTTGGGATCAAGTTTCTGCACAAAGGATGATTAACCAAATACCGCCACTGGAATGTGGGCTTGGCAAGAGGTGAAAGGCACATGAATGGAGCTGTCTGCATACTTGGAAGGTGCTTTTAACTCTCATTTTCACTTAAAAAAATATTGACTAACTTGCCAATTCTACTTGTTTCCCTTCCCCCTTCTTCCTGGTAGACAGTGAGATGTATGAAAAGAACAGGGGCTTTGGGGTCAGACCCTCATTTAGTGCCGTGTGAATTTGCAAAAGGAACTTTAACTACCTGAACTTAGGTTTCTGATTCACAATGTCTGGGCAGAACCATGAGACCTTTGCATATTTAATAAATTCCAAGGTGAGGCTGGTGCTGTTGATCAAGGCCACACTTTGATTGCTGCTGGAATTGGAGACAGAGATTACTCAAAATTTTGCAGCAGATTAGGATCAGGAAAGCCCAGAAGAGGTAGATAAAAGTGTTTCAATTCTTCATACTTTCATGGTATTTGAATTATATATTCATGCCTTTGGCCATGTGACTTTTAAGACCACTCACAGAGGTGGTATTCGTTTGCCCCACTAATATCAGCCTTGGGCATATGACTTGCTTGGGCCAGTGGAATTAGTTAGAAGGACAGTGAACCAGTTTTGAGCCAAGGCTCCCTAAGGCGTTGCCTGTTTTTGTTGACTCTTGGATTCCTGCCATTCACCAAGAGCAGAGTATGCTTCTAATGGCTCCAGTCCAAAGAGAAGGAAGAAACACACAGCATGGTATTGAACACAATCCTCAGTCTAGAGGCAAGTCCAGCTGCTCATGATCCTGCTTTAGAGCCACTCAGGCAAGACCCCAGCCTAGCTCAGTCAAACTGCAGGTGACTCATAAACATGAACATGTTTGTTGCCGTAAGCCACTGATTTGGAGCGTAGCTTGTTATACAGCATTAATGCAGCAATTGCTGACAAATACACACTAGTGTATTAGCATTATGCTAGGATCATCTTTCTGTCCAGGAACACAAAATACCTTGTCATGTATTGCCTACCATGTGCCAGGACAGTGCTTGTCGTGGAATGCAATATTTCCATCACTTTAATACATGTCTCTCTAAACTCAGCACCCTTTAAAAAGTGGTTCCTGATAATTACAGCTATGAGCTTCACTCTTTAACTATAGCCTCCAATCCAAATCCTAACATGTCTTGGTTGGCCCCCTCCAGTCTCTCTGGTGGGTGTCTCCAATGTTTAATTACTCAGGTCTCAGAGGTCAACACAGGCTGCGCTTGCAGTCCTGCTATCACTGTGTCATTGCCTCATCCCAACACACTCTTGGAGGAAAAAAAACCAGAAAAAACAAAATATAAAATCTGAACTTTAGAATATGGGATAGAGGCAACTTGTTTTGTTGGATCTCATTTGCAGGGAAAGAAAAAGGGGCCTATTTTCTTCTTATGAATAGGCAGGATTGACATAAAAAAGTACTTCAAGAGTTGAACTCACTCACTGAACACAAATGCAGAGAAATTCTGTATATCTTTAAATGTTTTATATGTCCCAGTCATATATAATTTATTATGTTGTGAAGCTGAGTTCTTCTTTGAATGAAAATTTTACTGTCAGAGCCTGGGGTACTTTAGTTTGATGATTTAAAACTCCCAACGCACTTGTAGCAAATAGCATGATTTTATGACAGTGTGTTTGTCCAAGAGGTCAGCTTTCAGCACAGTAGGAAATGTCCCTAGTAAAACTATTTCAAAGAGAAATATGTCTCCCAGCCTAATTCTTCTTGCAGAAAATGCAGGTGCAATTCCAGATAGCACTGGTGTCCATCTTTCAAGAAGGCACAAGGCAGCAGGGTTGCTCATTCATCTTGCGATTTTGGACTAGGGGGGCTGCAGACATACAATTTGAATCCTGTCTTTGCCCTCAATTGACTGTGCCTCATGGTTTTCAGCTATAACATGAGGTTAATAATACCAACTTTGAGGTATTTATTTGTAAGAATTAAATGAGACGGTCATTTGTTGAAGTGCCTGATTCACAGTTACTGCTCTTTCATATTATTCTGCAGACTCTACTTTGAATAGAAATCAGTCCAACAATGGGATGTGACAACATCCAAAATAAATAAAGTGACCAGTGTGCTTCTAGGCAAAGATCTAAGAATATCTATTTAATGCTGCAAAGATTCAGCAGCCAGTGGCACGGGCATGAAAGGGAACAAGTAAAGACATTTTAGTTATAAAGGTTTGATGAAAAGAACAGTGTGTATTAGGGAAGAATATTCTGGTGCTTCAACCTCCATCCCTTCCTATCCTGTGTACTTCTGAGAGTTCTGAACTAGGAAATGTAACAGGCTTTTAGACAACTACGCCTCCAATCATCCATCCATTAATCTACCCATCCATCCTTCAATCCATCTATCCAACCATTAATCTATCCACCCATCCTTCCGTCCATCTATCTATCCATTCATGCACCCATCCACCTACCCATCCATTTATTCATCTATCCATCCATTCATCCACCCACTCATTCATCCAACTATTCATTCATCCATCCATCTACCCATCCAGCCAGCCAGCCACTTGTCCATCCATCCATCTAGTCTTTGTTTACTTATCAACTCATTTCATCCATCCATCAGTCAATCTACTCTACAAGCAGTGATGACATTTGAGTCCTTGACATATACGAAGGTGGGTGGGTGGGTTCTGCAAACACCAAGATGTAAGTCTGAGTTTAGGGCCTCAAGGTATTTAAAGCTTAGTTGAGAGTCAAATCAGGCAATGCCACATTTTCAAGACAATGGGTTCAACATTACAAGAGAAGGGGCATGATGTGCTAAGTAAGCACTAAGCAAAGATACTCTTTCAATCTAGAAAAATCCAGGGTGCCTTTCAGGAACTTGATCTGAGGATCATTTGATCATCAAGGGAGTGATCGCTCAAATGATCCTCAGAAAAGGCACTCCAAACAAAAGAAGCAACTGGCATAAGGCCTGAAGCATAGGGATTACTCTGAGAATAGAAACTCAGCTCAGGCTGCCATAACATAATACCACCAACTGGGTGGCTTGAACAGCAGATATTTATTTTCTCATAGTTCTAAAGGCTAGAAGTTCAAGAGCAGAGTGCTAACAGGGTTTGCTTCTGGCAAGGGTTCTTTTCTGGCTTGCAGAGAGCTGTGCTTTCTCTGTGTGTCTTTGCATGGCCTTTCCTCTGGGTACATGCAGAGAGAGAGGGGTCTGGTGTCTCCTCCTTTTCTTATAAGAACACCAATCCTACTGGACTAGAGTCCCACCCTTACGAACTTATTTGACCTTCATTATTTCCTTTATGGCCCCATCTCCAAATATAGTCACATAGGGAGCTAGGCCTTCGACATATGAATTTGGGAGACACAGTTTAATCTGTAAGAATGGCAAGTAGCGTCATTATTCTGGCGGAAGTGAGGAGAGGAAAGGCTGGAATGGTAAGCAGGGGTGCGCTCAAGTTGGACGCTGGGTCTGCCAGGATCGGGGTGCCCTCAAGGTGGATTCCGGGTTTCCTGGGATCATAAACAAGCCTAACTCAACAGAGCAGCATGAGAAGGTGCTTGCCTTCGGCAGAAAGAAATTGAAACCAGGTGACTTTAGCCATTTTGGAATCTGCATTCCATTCAGACATCCCTCCTTCCCCTAAAACACAATTGCAGGCCTCAAAGCCAAAGCCACCTTTATTAAGGTTTCAAAATTTTGCTTCCCACTGCTTTCTCTTGGGCTGGAGGCTTCCAACCTCAGAAGCCTGCAGATGTGATTGGGGAGCGTCTCTCTCGAAATCCAGGTGTACACTGATGGGTTTTGATTTAGGATTTCATTCCCTTCGAGGTGATCCTAAGTAGAAGCTCTCTCCAGAGGAGGCTAAATTCATTTCTGAGATCTGTGGAGATAGATTAAAACCATGTGCCTGATGCCTTGAAATCTGCAAAAGGAGGGGCCTCCAGTGAGATGAGAAGCCACCTTCTCCAGGCACCGTGATCAACATCTCCTGGCTCCCAAGGAAGCAGGGTGGACGCCCTTCTGCCATAGGTCCCAGCCTCCATCCCCAGCTCTTATTCTCTGCTGAACTTATTAAGTCAGTATCAAGTCAACGCATCCTTTCCTGATAGTACACAAATTCTCCAAGTGCTGCAGACTTCTGCATCTCTCCTCTTACCTGTCACTTCAGCCGCCTTTTAGTGATGTTAAAAGAAATCTTTACTGTCACTCCCATCACCCATTCACTTTGTTCCTTGGCTGTGACACTCTTGTTGTGTTTCTCCCACCGCCGCAACCGACTCTTGCGAATTAGCATTCGCCAAATTTATACACGCTCATTAGTCTGAATAAATTTAAAAGCTGCTGCTCCTGAGTTTTAAAAATGTAACCAGGCTTTTCCTTGGATATAATTGAGGCATCTTTAGAAAAGTAAATTACAGTCTGACTCCCAAGTAGGCATTTTGTGAGTTTAGAGTCCACGGGTCTCTTTGCAGCATTATTTGAGCTATAAATATCTGGGGGTGGTGGGGATAAAATAATAAAATCCCCCAATCAATTATTCCTTCTCCTGTTTACTTTGCCCCCCTCCTCACCCTCCTTTCTCACGCATGCATAGGATATCAGCTACGTACGGCTACTAAGGAAACTCCAATCAAATTCACTCCAGCTATTTCAATGGAGAGCAGCAGACCAAAGCATGGGGGTTCTCAAACCCAGGTTCATGGACCAAACACATCAGAACCACGTAGGAGAGCATCTGAAAAATATGATTGCCTGGACCCCTGGAATCAGAAACCTTACTGCTTGGCCCTGAGAATCTCTATCTATTAAATGGCCACATCAGATTCTGACTTTCAATAAATCTGAAACTTCCTCTTGCAATGGGCTAAACATGGACTTTGGAACCAGTTTGGCCCAGGAGATAATCCAGACTTTGCTATTTTTTCACATGATGATGCTCAGCAAGATATTCGTCCCCTCTGAAGGGGGCAATACTTTATAGTGCTTCTGATACTATAACAACAAAAAAAGATATTCTAGTGTGTGTGATGTAGGTAATTGACATGCAATCAAGGGTAGCAGCTGTAACAATAATTCAGTCAGGTCAATATCCTGTCGATCAGGGTTAATCAGGTTGTTAGTTCCCGAAATCATCTGAATTGCCCGACCTACTTTGGCAAGAATACTTGCCTGCAGGATTTTCATTCAGGAATGTTATTTTAGAGCTGCAACTATAGGTGATGAGGATGTGGGAGTGCATACCCTCGTACACATTTCTAGTAATAAATCAAATAAGCTAATATAAATAAAATACGAAAAGTGTAATATATAGCATTTTTGATGGGACTAGTCCTGTGAAGGAAAATAAAGCGAGGTAGGCAGATAGGAAATGCCAGGGTGGGAGATTGAAGGGTGTATTTCAAACAGGGCGGTCATGGAGACGTCTCAGAGTAGCAACATTTAAGCAAAGACCAGAGAGGGGAAAGGGCACCAGCTAGACATACATGGAAACAGCACATCATGCAATGGCAGGTAGGGCAGGAAAGGCTGAGGGGCAGGTCAGGGAGCTGCTTCTTTGGCAGTAAGACCCAGATGGGCAGAGTCCAGGAAACATGTGCCCTAGAAGGCATGTGCATTTGCGAACCCATCTGCCTAAGTCCCCGACGTCCTCAAATGAGCTTACTGGGAAGAGGCTGTTGAGGATTATCCTCTTTCTCTTGAAGCAGAAATTACAGTTCTGCCTCTAGTTGTGTGGCTTTGTGCACATCACTTAACTGTTCCTGAGCTTCCATTTCCTCATCTTTCAAACAAATAAATGACACCTGTTAAACGCCGCGGGACCCCTAACAGGTGCTCATTTAATGTGGGGTCAGGGAGATTCCTAACTGCAGGCTGAAGTCAAAGCTGGGAATAACTTTAGAAGGACTGGGGAATTAGGAAAGTGACTAAGCCAGGACCTCAGCTCAGCCAGAATGCAGGAGCCCAGTTTGCAGAATCAGCAGCAGCTCCACAGCCGTGGCTGTTTATCAGGACAGGGAAGGGCCAGCAGCAAGAGCATTTATGTCAAAAGGCCCAGAGAATGTTTGGATGCTCCAAGAAGAGAAAGTCCACATGAGATAAAGAGCAAACGAAACAATATAAAATCATTAAGTAGATATTTTTATAGTAATAATAACAACCATTAATTAGCAAACGCTTACTATGATGTGGAAATAACAAGGTGCTTTGGTATTAGATATGGTCCTAATCTTTGTGAATTAAGCACTTTACAAAGCAGGAGGCATGGCTCAGAGATGCAAAGAGGAGCCTGAGGTTGCACAGGTAAGAAAACTAGCCCCGGCTTTCTGCTTCCATCTGTCCCCTCCAGAGCCACCCCACTCCCAGGCCCCTGAGTATCACCATGTACCCCTGAGCCCAGACCGTATTTACAAAACGAATATTTCTAAATGCCGGAGGACAGCAAAATACGAATACACGTGCCTGAGAAAAAACTAACAAAAGACCAAAGCAACTTTTTCTTCTGTGACAGAGGCAGGCACGATTTAATGCTGATGTGTTTGTTCATCCAAGCATCAGTTTGGGCCAAGGCTCTGTTGTCATTCACATTCATGCCCCCATTCAGCCCAGACCCTTCAGACGCTCATGAATGTAGCCAGGCAGCCCAGACCCCTTAAGGTGCATGCCCATGCGTCGTCCTGCAGTAGGGCCTGGTGGTCAAGAGCACTGGAACTTTCAACTTCATGCCTGGAATTAAGTCTGGATGGGCCACTCTGGAACCTTGAGCAAGCTGTTCAACTCTCTGTGCCTCCCTTTTCTCATCTGTCAAAGGGGGATATGAATATTAGAGTATCAGCCCATAAGGAGGTTCTGATGGTGATGTGAGATTAGCTATGTATCAGGCTCAACACAGGCCTGGCATATTGTAAAAAGTCACAAACTCTTTACTACTCCCTAATTCATTTACTACTCCGTTCATCGTTTATTTAAACAAATACATCAATAATTCTAATTATTATTCAGGTTCAGGAAAACTCAGACTTGTTCATCTCACTACACATAAAACACATCTTTAAGATTTTCAGCACTCACTCTACCATCCCCAAAACCCACACATGCATGCACACACACACACTCTCACATACACGCAGCACACATATACACACAAGCCACACATGCATACCTACATATACCACATACATACATGGACGCATACATACACCACCACAAATTCACACATACAGCACTTATACAAAAACCCTATACATGTAAATGTACACTCATTCAAACACACGCCATACAAAACGCCCACATATGCATAGATACATACGCATGCACACCACACACACCCATCTCATTCATTCCCTGCTGACCACAGGGACATGCTGGGGCATGCTCTTTCTCCATTCCGTGTCTCACCTGCTCTTTATGGCAAGGGTGACTCTCTCCAGTTAGGAAGTTAAATGCCCCTTCACACTTCTCTGCGGACCTGTGTTTCTTTATCAGGCTACTGCAGTGTTTCCTAAACTCTTAGAATTCCATGCTACTCTAGATTCTTCCATAGTCTTTTTGGGCTGCTAAAGCAGAATACTGTAGACTGGGTGACTTACAAACAACCAAAGCTTATTTCTCACAGTTCTGGAGGCTGGAAAATCCAAGATCAAGCTGCCGTGAGATCCAGTGTCTGCTGAGGGTTTCCTTCTTGGTTTATAGTCAGCTGTCTTCCCTCTGTGTCCTCAGATGGCACAAGGGGAAAAGGAGCTCTCTGATGTCTCTTTTGTGAAGACGATAATCTAATTACCCACCTAATCACCTACCAAAAGTCCCCTTCCTAAAATCATCACATTGAAAATTAAGATTTCGACATATGAATTTTGGGGCAACACAAACATTCTGTCTTTAGCAACTCTGAACTCCTTGAGACTCTGTTTTATTAAAATGTGCTCTTCAAGGCTGAGGACAGCACTTTGAATATGGCCCTATCTTGTAACATATCTATTGCATAGAATAATCACTTTGAGAATTGGGCATAATTCAGAATATGCTTGTTTCAATTGAACCAAGGACCTAATACAACTTTGTCATCCCGAAGAATAGAGTTGTGGAATGGAAAGGACCTGGATTAATAGTCACTGCACTCACGATTACCTCCGCCACCATCATCAGCTTTGTCACCTGCACGTCATCACCACTGTCTTCAGGTGGTTCCTGCACATCAGGACCACCATCGTTGCCATTGTTATTATCGTCACTCTGTCGGCACTACCATTGTCATCTTCACATTACTGCCACCCTCACAGTCTTTAGGTTCCTAGGATCTTCTAGCACTTCTCAAATGTTTGAAGAGCATTTCAAAGTTCCATCTGGACCAAGCCTTCCAAAGCCATTTAGGTTTTATTTATTCAGGCTGAATCATTAATTGTGTTCCTTCCACTTCAGCTCTGTGGTGAATTCGATCATCTCTCTCCAGTGATTCAATCTGATAGCCTAAAGGATGCTGCAGGCTGGCTTTGAGTTTTATGTTTTAGGTATTTCTCCTGCACAGGACTTTCAGGGACTTCTAACCACTAAGTCTACAAGTGCTGGATATCCTTTCAGAATCCACCACCCTTCCTGTGATCCTTCACCATTTCAGGTTTGATGATAGACTAAATTCTGGCCAGACAGAGCAGGACAAGCACTGCCAGACTGGAACTCAAGCCTCTTGTGTGTGCTTCAGTCCTATGTGATGAGCAGCTGTCTTCTTAAATAGCCTTAAAGATACCTTTAAAAAATCATTTTTTTTTTGTCTTGAAGAACATATTTGTTCACACTCCATCAGAAAGGACCCGTTACTGGCAATTCACTTTGAAATGAATGAATAAAAAGCATGTATCTTGTAAATACACGTTTACTTATATATGAATTGTTAAAAATGCTCGAAAGTATGTTTTTAAGGCACAATAAATATACATCTTTAAAATATTCTTGTTAAAATATCATTCTTGATTGAAAAAGCCCAGCCTTGTTCTAATCCATCAGATTAATGAAGGCCAGAGGAACCTTGATATGGTGGGATGTATTATTAGGATGATGCTAAATTGATTGCTCTTTGTCATTACTTTTAATGGAAAAACAGCATTTACTTTTGCACCAACCTAATGCTTCCTTTGGCTTCTGTGGCAAAGCGAAATTAGCTTTGCTGGGTCACTAAAAACTACAGAAGTTCATTCTCTCATAGTTCTAGAGGTTAAAGTCCAAAATCAAAGTGTCAGCAGGGTTGCCCCCACGAAGGTTCTAGAAAAGAGTCCTCTCTTTCCTCTTCCAGCTTGTAGTAGTTCCAGATGTTCCATGGCTTATGACCATATAATTTTACTTTCTGCCTCCTCTCCTGTCTCAAAAATCCCTCTGCTTCTCTGTGATAAGGACACATGTGACTGCATTGATGGGCCACCTACATCATCCAGGAGAAACTCCTCCTCTAAAAGTACTTAACGTAATCACAGCTCTTGCCGTATACAGTAATATTTGCAGGCAGGTTTTAGGGGTTAGGACATGAGCATATCTTTTTTTAGGGCCGCCATTCAGCCCAGGACATCGAGGAAACAAGTACTTGGGTTCAAATCATAAAAACACCTACCAGTTGTACAGCTACAGGCATGTTGCCCTGTTTTCCTGAGCCTGTTTTCTTTTCTGCCAAATGGGGTTACTTCTATTACATAAATTTATGTAAATTTTCTTAGGGTGATTCAATGAGATGATGAGTATAACAACTACTTTTAAGTGTAGATGTAGAGCCCATGTACAGGGATTTTTTCTTTCTTTTTTTTTTTTTTTTTTTTTTGAGATGGAATCTTGCTATGCTGCCCAGACTGCAGTGCAGCAGCTATTCACAGGTGCAATCATGGTGCACTACACCCTCGAACTCCTGGGCTCAGGTGATCCTCTCACCTCAGCCTCCCAAGCAGCTGGATCTACTACTACAGGCATGCACCACCCCACTTGGCTAGGATTTGTTTTAGTATGTGTTAGAGTTGACAGTGAATTCATATCCAGGGTATTTTTCCTTCCCTTTTTTCCTGCATATCAATTTCAGACTCGGCTCCAGCTATGTATGGCCCGTGGACTATGACTTCCTCACACGAACCCGGACAAACCTTGGTTCCTTATCTGCTCCTCTGTGGTCAGGGAGAGTGAGTGGGTTAGCTCTGGGCTACTGGGCTCGTCGGCATGTGTAAACCAATTTCCCAAGAGTGGCCCTGTGCTGCTAACTTGAATTAGACTGAAATTAAAAGCCTGTGAACAAAGCAGAGCAGACATAGGAGTGAGAGTCTCAAGATTACTCCCTCCAAGAGAGTAACTGCACTGCCCTGTAAAATGCTGGCTCTGAATGCAGGCTTTGCCCAGCACTTTGCAGGGTGAAGTTCTTCATAGCTCAGGTGTGGACTGTCCAGATTCTAATGCCAACTCTGCCACTTGCTTGTGAGCCTGGTCACATCATGTAATCTTCTAGACGTCTCTGTGTCTCATATTAATGTGGTGATAACAACAGTATTTGCCTTGCAGAGACATGAGGATAACATCATATAAAGCATATGAAATGCTTAGCACTATGCTTAACACACAGCACTCATCTATCCCTCTGTCTATCCCTCCATCTATCTATCCATCATCTCTCCATCCATCTTTCTAATACTTACTTATTGAACTAGGCAATGTTTGAAAGAAAGCAGTCAATTTGGAAAACAAACAAATTAAAAGCAGGTAATTTCAGAAAATGGCAAGTGTTAAAATTAAACCTAAATAAGCACAGTCATAGTATAATGGGCAATTGAATCTTAAGGCCTTGAAAAAAAGATAAGAGGAATTTCATGCCAGAGCCATAAGTAACCTTTGCTTATGAATGAAGAGTAAGAAAGTTTTCTGTTTAAGTTAAATATGAAGGAATAACCTCAAACTCATTCTCTGCACCCTTGGACCTCACATTTTGCCTCCCTGATCTCTCAGTTTTTCAACTATGGAATGGAAGAGATGGCCTGGACTGCTCCCAAAGTGTAATGACAGAATCACCACTCACCCAAAACCTCTCTCTGTTGTGGGTTCCAGGTGAACCCTGTCTCTAGACTCGGCTCCAAGTGTGTCTCTGGGATCATGTAGTCCCTACAATGTGTGATCAGCAGAATAATGCCCCTCCCCACCAATGATGCCCACATTATTCTACCTGAAAATTGTACCCATGCTACTTCATGTGGCAAGAGAGTCTTTGCAGATGTGATTGAGTTCAGGATCTTGAGTTGGGGAGATGATCCTGGATTACCTGCGTGGGCCCAATGTTATTACAAGGGGGATGGTAGCAGGATCAGAGGTGTGGAAGGAGATGTGAAGATGAAAACAGAAAAAGATTTGATGATGTCACACAACTGGCTTCCAATATGGAGAAATAAGTCATGTGTCAAGAAATGCGGGTAGACCCTGGTAGCTGGAAAGGGCAAGGAAATAGATTTTCTCTCCCCTGGAGCTTCCAGAAGGAATGCAGCCCCACCAACACTCTGCTTGCAGCTCAGTAAGACCCATTTTGGACTTTTGACCTTCACAATTTTAAAATTTAAAAACATGGTTTTGTTTTGTGCCTCTAAGTTTGTGGTAATTTGTTACAGTGGCAATAGGGAACTGATATATGGGAAGCTTCAAAAGAATTAATCTATGTTCATAGAATGATAGCCTACTGTGTGACAAACATGATGCATATTATGTTATTTACTTCTTAAAATACCTCCATAAGTATCGTCCTCCTCATTTTAGATATGAGAAATCTGATGCTCAGAGAGGTTAAGTGCTTAGTGAAGGTCACACAGCATGTGTATGAAAGAGAGATTTTGCAGTTCTGGAGTGGTGCACTCTTAACCCACTGATCTCCAAGCCCGCCATGCTGCCTGCCCACTCAGTTCAGTGTTCTGGCTGCCCAGCAGTCAGCCCTTCTCTGACCTTGCACCTTACCCTTTCCCTGTACCCAGGTGCCCAGGTTTTTTGCTTTGTTCATGAAGTAGCTTTGAATATTTGTACTACAGCTCAAGAAATGGAATTCTGTGCTTGGGCTTCCAGTCAGCCCTAATAAACAGCTTCCAGGCTTTTCAACACAACCCCATCTCTAGATTCTCTGACTCCAAATGGTGCCTGTTGCTGAGTCTTGGTCTCCCCAGCTCAAATCTTGTAGGAAAAAAGAGGGCTGTTTCAAAGGCTGGGGGGTCATATTAATGGAGGATAGGCAGATCCCTGGGAGGCCAATGAAGAGGTTCTTGTGAGAGGTGTTTACCGTTGGAAATGAGGGAGAACCCGATGTATGCTGAGGTCACTCAGGTCATTACATAGACCCTCACACTGGCACTCAGAGTCCCCTGGATCAAATAGAAAGACTGCTACAAAATAATGAATTTCAAGGGGAAGAGCAATACATGATTTTTTTCTTAATGAGATAAAAATGTAGAGTGTAATCTCAAGGGGTAAAACAAATGAGAGGGCATCTCCCCCTGGAAAGTTAGAAAAGAGGAACTGATCAGTATTCACTTTATCCACAGAGGAAGCAAACGGGAGAAAGAAGAATTCCAGACTGGCGAGGTTTTCCTTCCTGGCTCTCCCACTTGGTAGCTGTGATAATTTTATATGTCGACTTGACTGGACCACAGGGTGCCCATATTCAACATTATTATGAAATTAGCATTTGAATCAATAGACTCAGTTAAGCAGACTGCCCTTTGCAGTGTGGGTGGGCATAGTTCAATCTGTTGGAGGCCCAAATAGAACAAAAAGGCAAAAGAAGGGGGAACTAGCTCTCTCTGCCTGACCGCTTGAGCTGGGACATCAGCTTGCTCCTGCCCTTGACTGGAACTTATACCACCAATTCTCTGATTCTCAGGACTACACCACCAGCATTCTTTGGTCTCCAGCTTGCAGACAGCAGACTGTAGGACTTCTCAGCCTCCATATTCACACAAGCCAATTCTTTACAATAAAGACATTCATTATTCCTGTGGTATTGGCAAGCCAGAAAGCCTCAGTTCACCTGTTTTCTCCTCTCTACAATGTGCAGAGCCCAACAAATCCAGGAAGAGTTGTTGTGCATAGAAAACACACTGAAGAAAAACTTTTTGCAAAGTCTCTATGGTTATCAAAATTGCATCTGCTGCTATTATTTTGTTGTTGTTGTCGTCATCAACTGGTATACTAGAAGAACTAGAAGGAGATTTTCCCTCCAAAAAGAAAACTAAAATATTGTGTGATGTGAACATTTGACCTGCTAGAGTCTTACATGTGCTCTGAAAACAAAATCTGAGTAATGTAGACCATTTCTACATAAGGCGGCCATGTACCTAGGATGCTCAATTTTTAAAAATTAATTAATTAATTTATAAAATGGTTGCAATGCAAAATAATGTAACAATACAATGCAATATACATAAAACTAGAATGTTAAGACTAAAGGAGGAATATGAATAATGTAATAGCAGCCATATCTGGCTAATTTGACCTTCCAGTATGTTGCAGAGCTTGCTGGTATCCCAAGTGAAGTGAAGACATGATCAGTCATAAAATATTCACTGTTGGAAAAGAGTGATCAGGTCACTCTCTTGGGGTAAATTGATTTATTTTCTAGCTATATTTCTAAAGTACTTTTATGAAGAGTTCATATAATTTTATATTTTAAAAATTGAGATATTTCATAGCATAGTCTCAAATGTATAGAATGTTATGCCAAACCTCTTTCTATCCCAACTTCATCAACAGCTATTTTTAATATTTTTTCATCATCAACTAGTTGTGTAACAAATAAATACTATTCACTTTTACTCTCAGAAATGCAGTTTCTTTGCCATGTTGAGAGGACTACAGATGCTATTTATTAAATGATTAGCATGGTCTCTGAGACTTTGTCAATTTTCAGTATACAGTTACTGTTGTTATTACTATTTTTATTTTCGTTATGTGGAAGTCCAGGGGACACTAAATGACAGACATCAAAATATTCCTCTAAACGTAACTCTAGCAAGTGGGCTTCTGTAGCATGGCAGGCAAGGAGACCAGAAGGATGTCTCGGCTGAGATATGCCAGCTCTTGAGATGATTAGAAAATTACCACACAAACATAATTTTAATGCTTTTCTGGGATTGAAAGAATATAAGGGGAATCTCTAAGAAATAAAACAAAGAAACAAGCATGACTGAGCTGAGACTGGAACAAGGAACTTGAGCAGGAGCAAGTTTATGTTAAGGAAGCCAAGCCCACGACCCTGGTAAGACGGAGGAGCTTGACCTCAGACCTACATGTAACATAAGCAACCTTACAAAGAGCCAAAAATAGTACCAGGTCTGCAGGGTTCTCTGGCCCTCAGCAAAAGCCAATGAAATTCCCTTCTGAGATCATATGGCATATCTGTCATATCTATGCATAAATGTATGTTCCCACACACACACATAGAGTTATAGATTTGATATAAAATAAGTAATGTGAAATATCACAAGAAATAAAAGATGAAATCAAAAAATTAAAAACAACTTATCAAAGATGGCACAGCAGATTAGAGACAGCCACATAGTCTTTCTAAAAATAAAATTATTGAAATTCAAAACCTAATAAATGCATAAACTTTAACTGAGACACAAATGTACTGAAAATTAATGATTAAGGAGGCAAATCAGAAGAAATGCTCAGAATATTAAAAAAAAAGGCAAGCAAACAGAAAATATAAAAAGGTGATAAAATATAGAAATACAGAATGTAGAAAAATATAGAAATTGCAACAGACATCAAGCAGTATTAAAGAAAGCAAACAAGTAACTTCACACTTCAACGCACTGTTGTAAAACTAAAGAACTTCAAATAAGATTTTAAAAGCAGCCAGAGTGAAAAGATTACCAAGCTAACACTAGACTTCTCAAAAGAAATAATGGAAAAAAGAAGACAGTGGAGTAATATTTTCTAAGCTTTGAGAGATAGTAACTTTCAAGCAAGAACTGGATACTCAGTAGAACTATCATTAAAAAGAAATGTATAAAAATATTTTCTTTTTTTCCCAACATTTATTTTAAGTTCAGGGGGTACACGTGCCTGTTTGTTACATGGATAAATTGTGTGTCACTCAGCTTTGGTGTACAAATGATTCTGTCACCCAGGTAGTAACCATAGTATCCAATAGGTAGTTTTTCTATCCTCTTCCTCCTCCCACCCTCCACCTTCAAGTAGGCTCCAGTGTCTACTATTCCCTCTTTGTGTCCTTGTACACTCACTGTTTAGCTCCTACTTATAAGTATGAACATGCAGTATTTGGTTTTCTGTTCCTGCATAAACTTGCTTAGAATAATGGCCTCCAGCTGCCTCCATGTTGCTACAAAGCACATGATTTTGTCCTTTTTTATGGTTGTACAGTATTCCATGGTGTATATATGTGTACCACATTTTCTCTATCCAGTCCACCACTGATGTGCATCTAGGTTGATTCCATGTCTTTGCTATTAAGAAAAGTGCTGCAATAAGCATACATGTGAATGTGTCTTTTTGGTAGAATTCTTTATATTCCTTTGGGTATATACTCAGTAATGGAACTGCTGGGTCAAATAGTAGTTATGTTTTAAGCTATCTGAAAAATCTCCAAACTGCTTTCCACAGTGGCTGAGCTAATTTACATTCCAACCAGCAGTGTACAAGTATTCATTTTTCTCCTCAACCTCGCCAACATCTGTTACTTTTTTTGGTTTTCTAATAATACCCATTCTGACTTATGTGAGATAGTATCTCCTTGTGGTTTTGATTTACATTTCTACAACGATTAGTGATGTTGAGCATTTTTTCTTATACTTGTTGACATAGTGTGTATGTCTTGTTTTGAGAAGTGTCTGTTCATGTCCTTTGCCCATATTGAATGGGGTTGTTTCGTTTTTTTTGCTTCTTCCTGATGGATTTTGCTTGTTCCTGATGGATTCTGGATACTAGACTTTGTCAGATGCATGGTTTGCATATGTTTCTTCCCATTCTTTAGGTTGTCATTTTACTCTGTTGATAGTTTATTTTTCTGTGCAATAGTTCTTTCATTTTATTATGTCCTACTTGTGAATTTTTGTTTTGTTGTTGCAATTGCTTTTGGAATCTTTGCTGTGAAATCTTTGCAAGGCCTATGTCCGGAATGGCATTTCCTAGATTTTCATTAAGAGTTTTTATAGTTTCGTCTGTTAAATTTAATTCTTTAATCCATCTTGAGTTGGTTTTTTATATAGTTTAAGGAAGTGGTTCAGTTTCAATCTTCTGCATACAGCCAGCCAGTTATAGCAGTACCACTTATCAGTTAGGAGTTCTTTCTCCCTTGCTTGTTACTGTCAACTTTGTGGAAGATCAGATAGTTGTAGGTATGTGGTTTTATTTCTGGGTTCTCTGACCTGTTCCACAGTGCCACATTGTTTTGGTTACTGTGGCTGTGTAGTATAGTTTGAAGTCAGGTAGCACGATGGCTCTGGCTTTGTTCTTTTTCCGTAGAATTCCTACAGCTATTTGGGCTCTTTTTTGTTTGCATATGAATTTCACAATGGAATTTTCTACTTATGTGAAAAATGATGTTGGTATTTTGATAGGGATAGCATTGAACCTGTAAATTGCTTTGAGCAAAAGATATTTTCTAATAGCTCAAAACTGAGAAAATTATGACCAACCAAATGTTCTAAAGACAATTTTAAAAGGTATTTTCAGGCAGATAGAAAAATAGTTGGGAAAGAAAATTTGAGAAAATGTGAACA
The DNA here is from genome assembly GCF_049350105.2 of Macaca mulatta. Lineage (NCBI taxonomy): Eukaryota > Metazoa > Chordata > Mammalia > Primates > Cercopithecidae > Macaca > Macaca mulatta. The sequence goes on from NC_133412.1 coordinate 171,401,628, forward strand.
TCTGCATTATCCCAACAGTTTCCCTCACACAATTTCACTGTTTTCACAGCAGATACATAACTTAGGTAAGATTCTTCTCACTTGAAGGTGAGGATTGGAGTGAATTGACCAGTGTGAGCCAGATCAAAAGTAGCAATAGTGCTTTTCCAACACACCTCACCACGTGCCACTGGCATCTGCATTTGGCCATGTCTTAGCCCTAGTAAACAGCTTGCAGCTCTCATTCGTGCCCTGTTTTGGAAAGGGTTCTAATTCTAATTTCCCACTCAGGTAGGGGACTGGGAGGTTTTGCATCATGTAACCTTGAAAAACACACACACAAAGCCTGGAGAGCTCCAAAGTCATTCTCCCTTTGTGACAATGACAGGTGCTTTGATATATTTGTTTTATTTCAGAAGTTAGGTGTTGAGGAAAAAGGCTTTCCATGTTCCACAGAATTAGTGCTGATTAAGAAAATGGATTTGTAAGACGAGGCATTGAAAAGCAGGTAGATGAAAAATAAACAGACAACAAAAATAATAAGCTAGAGTAAAGTAAGTACCTTGTAAAGCCTGTTTCTCAATGTAGAGTTTGACCAGAATCATTCTGTCACTGCTATAAAAATAAATTTCTGCCCCTGATCTGTCACTTTGTACCTTGCCACTTGAAGACCCAAATGCTATCAGATATGGACATTTCTCCATAGCTGCATTTTAACAGCCTCAGAATTTTTAGTTTGATTAACACATTGATAAGACATATATTTTAGTTAATACAAGGGTGCCTGTGGGATTTTGGGGGAAAAAATTCCAAAAATGAGGCCACACTGGAAATATTAAATACAGATATAGTAGTAAAACATTCAGCTAAAATAGCAATAAAATGGACCTCCAATGAGCCCCTTGAGGAATTAAAAAGAGCAGCTTCATTCCGCGGGTGTGTTCAGACAGAAATAAATCAACTCAGCTCTGCCAAGTAGAAATAGGACCCCAGTATATCTTTATTTAAGATATGTAGGTTGCCAAGTCAGGAGAGTGTGGAGGAGAAATACATATTGTTTTTGAAACTGAAACATGAATATGGTTGTAATTTTAATGTTTCTTGCTGCAAAAAGGTCATCTTTGGCGAGGTCGGGGCTTTCTTAAGGTCACTTCCCATTGAGATATCTGCCTTCCCTTGACATTTCATCTAACAGAGGCTCAACTCTTCTGACATACAAAATGGGTTCTTTGCACACCCCATGGCTATTTCTATCAACATTTGTGATTCTTACACGGAGCAGAATATGCACTGATCATAGACAAAGCTCCAGTCCCTCGGAGGCTGGAGATGAAGTTCAGAGAACAAGATAAAGTTTTTTATTTTTTTCTTATTATTTAAAGGGATAGAGACCATATTTCTAAAATAAGAGTCTAGCATTAAATCCCTGGGTGGGGGAAGGGGATTCAAAGAGATTGTGAATATAAGAAGTATTTGGTTTGTTGTTAATCCTTCACCACAAAAAGTATACTTTAAAGGGAGAGGCATTCAATTCATTTCAAAATACTAGCAGGTCACCTCTACTCTCAGGAAAAGCGGAGCAGATTTATAATTTTATAATAATTTAAAAATTAGATTATCTGAAGTTACACTCTAGTAAAATACATTATGAGCACCTACCTCAATCAAACTTCCCTTGGGTAGAGGTTTTAAATGGCATGAAATCTGGATCTGAAAGAAGACCTTGTAAACCTGCCTCTGTCACTTTTCATCTGTGTGACCACGGTCTAGCTGTTTGTCCTGAGAATTGTTGGAATGTAGTGACAGTAAATATAATTCTAGAACATGGATCACACTTGTCTGAGAGATGTTTGCAGAACAGTCTAAATTGGAAAGAATCATTGTTATTGTCTTTCATCACTGATGACTGTGATGTTTATTTTAACAGCTATGCACAACAGAGCTAGATTTCCTAAGTCATTGAGGGGCTATTAATCTACATGGAACTTCATCTAAAAAACTGCAAGAAAATCATTTTTTTCTTGAGATAAATGTCTATTTATATTATCCAGTTGCTTTTTATTAATTTACTTGATATAATCTTTTTAAAATTATACTTTACATTCTGGGATACATGTGCAGAACGTGCAGGTTTGTTACCTAGGTACACATGTGCCATGGTGGTTTGCTGCACCCATCAACTCATCATCTACATTAGGTATTTCTCCTAATGCTATCCTTCCCCTTGCCCTCCACCCCCGACAGGCCCCAGTGTGTGATGTTCCCCTCCCTGTGCCCATATGCTGTCATTGTTCAACTCCCACTTATGAGTGAGAACAAGTGGTGTTTGGTTTTCTGTTCCTGTGTTCATTTGCTGGGAGTTATGGTTTCTAGCTCCATCCATGTCCCTGAAAGGGACATGAACTCATTCTTTTTTATGACTGCATGGTATTCCATGGTGTATATGTGCCACATTTTCTTTTTCCAGTCTATCATTGATGCGCATTTGGGTTGGTTCCAAGTCTTTGCTATTGTGAATAGTGCTGCAATAAACATACATGTGTTTGTGTCTTTATAGTAGAATGATCTATAAACCTTTGGGTATACACTGTTAATAGGGTTGCTGGGCCAAGTGGTATTTCTAGTTCTAGATCCTTGAGGAATCACCACACTGTCTTCCAGAGTGGTTAAATTAATTTACACTCCCACCAACAGTGTAAAAGTGTTCCTACTTCTCTACATCCTCTCCAGAATCTGCTCACAATTGCTACAAAGAGAAGAAAATACCTAGGAATACAATGTACAGGGGATGTGAAGGACCTCTTCAGGTAGAACTACAAACCACTGCTCAAGGAAATAAGAGAGGACACAAACAAATGGACAAACATTCCATGCTCATGGATAGGAAGAATCAGTATCGTGAAAATGGCCATACTGCCCCAAGTAATTTATAGATTCAGTGATATTCCCATCAAGCTGCCATTGACTTTTTTCACAGAATTAGAAAAAGAAAAAACTACTTTAAATTTCATATGGAACAAAAAGAGCCTGTATAGCCAAGACAGTCCTATGCAAAAAGGACACAGCTGGAGGCATCAGGTTACCTGACTTCAAACTTTCCTACAAGGCTATAGTAACCAAAACAGATACATAGACCAATGGAACAGAACAGAGTCTTCAGAAATAACACTACACATTTACAACCATCTGATCTTTGACAAACCTGACAAAAACAAGCAATGGGGAAAGGATTACCTATTTAATAAATGGTGTTGGGAAAACTGGCTAGCCACATGCAGAAAACCGAAACCGGACCCCTTCTTTACACCTTATACAAAAAATTAACTCAAGATGGATTAAAAATTGAAATATAAGACCTAAAACCATAAAACTCTAGAAGAAAACCTTGGCAATACCATTCAGAACATAAGCATGGGCAAAGACTTCATGACTAAAACACCGAAAGCAATTGCAACAAAAACCAAAATTGACAAATGGGATCTAATTAAACTAAAGAGCTTCTGCACAGCAAAAGAAACTATCACCAGAGTGAACAGGCAACCTAGAATGGGAGAAAATTTTTGCAATCTATTCATCTGATAAAAGGCTAACATCCGGAATCTACAAGGAACTTAAACAAATTTATAAGAAAAAAAAAAAACATCAAAAAGTGGGCAAAGGATATGAACAGACACTTTTCAAAAGAAAACATTTATGCGGCCAACAAACATATGAAAAGAAAACCTCATCATCACTGGTCATTAGAGAAATGCAATCAAAACCACAAAGAGATACCATCTCACACCAGTTAGAATGGTGATCATTAATAAGTCAGGAAATCTATTCTTCAGAACAGAGCTGCCCAAAAAAATAATGCAAGCCACATATATAATTTTACATTTTTTAGTAGGAACATTACAAAAAATAAAAACAAACAGGTGAAATTAATTTGAGACAGAAATTTGATGTATCCCAATATATCAAAAATATTATAATTTGAATATGAAATAAAGACAAAAATAAATAATCATCATTGTAATTACAATTATTTGGAGACAGGGTTTTTCTCTCTCTCCCAGACTGGAGTACAGTGATGTGATCATGGCTTACTGCAGTCTTAATCTCCTAGGCTCAAGCAATCCTCCTGCCTCAGCTTCCTGAGTAGCTAGGACTACAGGTGTGCACCACCACACTAGGCTAATAAAAATTATTTATGAGGTATTTTACATTATTTTTCATGCTGCATGCTTGAAATTTAGTGTATATTTTTATGTTTGCCATCATATCTCAGTTCAGACTAGCTACATTTCAAATTCTCAACAGCCACATTTGGCTGCTGTGACAACTGTGTTGAAGAGTGCAGCCTTAGAATAAAGGAGTTGAGAGGCAAATGACTTCATCCTTGTCCTAGCTTAGAGGAGTGGAAAATGAGACACAGAAGGAGGAAGTGACTTGCCCAGGGTTATGCATTGTAGTCATTTAAATGGTAGCCTCCAAGAAGGTATAGCCACATTATAAAATTGCTTTTTAAAAGTAAATACAAAACAAGACTTGATTGCTAGAAAGTTGAAACCTTATATTCAAAAAAAAAAAAAAATGCCCAAAATGGAGCCAAGCCCATTTCCTACCTTCTTTCAATATTGTACTTTTGGACCTGGTAAATTCTTAAACGAGAGTAGGAAAAAACGCCCTTGTTTTCTTACCTCCCATGTTAGCATTCTTTGTTGTTGGAACATTTCATTAAGTGGATCATCTAACCCCATCTACTGGGACTTAGGGATATGGGGGGTCACCTGTGCGCGCGTGCATGTGCGTGTGTGTGTGTGTGTGTGTGTGCGCGCGCGTGTGTGTGTGTGTGTGTGTGTGTGCGTTGCTCTGGAGAAGAAAATCAGCGTACCAAGAAGCAGGGAAAGCGTGACTGCATGGTTTCAGGAAGATGGGATGACTTGTTTAAGAACCTACCCTCCGTACACCCTACCTCGTGCGTTGGGATCTGCGTCCCTCTCACAGCACTGGCTGTTCTGCCCAATATTCAGGAGGAGGCAAAGGCATGTGGCAGCTGTCCAGACAGTGGGGGACCCAGGTGCTGTCCTTCTGGAAAGCATCCAGGTGCTCCCAGGGTTACAAAGAGGGGAATATCCAGGTGTAACTGCAGGTTTGTTTCTTGTTACTGCTTCCCACCCTGTGCCCTCCTGCTTATATGCAAACAATCTTGGGCAAGCCTGGCAACCATACCTTCATTTTCTGCCACGTGAAAAGGCCAGAGGCTGCCAGGGGAGGCCATAAAGTGTTTTTGTTTGTTCATTTGGAAAGATTAGGAAATAGGGCAAGAGAGTTGTACATTTCTCCTGGAGGACCTCCCAACATTGTGCTCTGAAGACAGGCCTTGCTTTTCCTGCCTCATAAACTAGAATGGTCTACCTTTCCATAGAGTGAAGCTTAATGGGATGCAGACAGCTCTGCAGGCACCATCACAGATAGCGTTTTCCATTTCTAGCTCTTTCTCATTTCATTTCTTCATTCATCCACTAATGTCTCTGCCTTTGGGGAGTTCATTACCTATTGAAGGAGAGTGATGCATCAATCAATAACTTCAGATTAGAATGACACTGGCAGTGAGTGCATGTCAATGGCAAAGATGTGCATGGTGGAAGAAGCCTCTATAAAGAGGAGATCTGAGCAGCTCCGAGTCTTAGGAAGAGCTTCCTTGCAGAAGAAAAGAAGGAACTGGGGTCAATAGGATGAACAAGGTTAATTAGGTTGTGGGAGTGAAAGGGCAGAGCTGGGAACAGCTCTCTCCTGATGGGAGAGTGGATCATGCCCTTAAGGAATGGAAAAAGAGAATGAACTCATTTGAAAAATGTGATTCCCGAATTATTTGACTCTCCTTTCCTTTCATCAAGGGGAGGAGTTTGTGTTCTTTGAAATAACGTAGACTTTTGTGACTCCCTCAGTGAACAGATTATGACAGAGCAATGCTTTGTGACTTCCGAGGCTCAGTCCTGCAAGGCTAGACAGTTTCTGGCAGGTTCTCATTGAACACTTGCTTCTGGAAGACTGCTACTTGCTCCCTTTCAGGTCCCAGCCCTGGTCAACAGTCCCAGCTGAGCCTGTCTTTAGCAATCTCAGCTCAGACTCCAGGCTTGTGAGTAAAGATGCCATCTTGTATGTGGACCCTCCAGTCCAATCTCATCTGAGACCCAATACCTGGTCTCAGACATCCAGAGCAGAGTAAAGGCAAGGACAACCATTCCCACTGGGCTTTTTTCTAAAATTTTTACCCATAGGATTTCTGATCAAATAAAATGGTTGCTGTGTGGCTCTTCTAAGTGTGGGGTTCTTTGTTTCACGCTAAAAGACAAGTGGAACAAGTCATGTAGGCAGAGCACAAACTATAAAGATTAGGCACGCTGTGAAATGAGGTTGGAGAGATGTCTGCTTTACAAATTGCTGGTTTTGAGAACCAGAATGAGGACTTCGATCACTATCCCTAGGGAAATGGGAAGCTATTGAGAAGTTTTGACCTGGGAAAAACAAAACAAGATTTGTGTTTTGAAAGACCACATGGACTGCAGTGTGGACAATGCTGGATTGAAAAGGGCCTGAGCTAGGTTTGGAATCTAGCCTCAGATGTCATTGACGTGTCTAGGTGAGAGATGGCGGCATCTTGAACTAATAGGGTGCAGGTGGACCTTGGTATATGTGAAAAGAGTAGAAAGATCTCTAGAAGGTAAAGCTTCCTTGTGTTGACCATGGCTTGATGAAGAGGAGGTGTCTCTGGGAGAGGTCTCCTTGGCTGCTAAGAGGCAGAGTTATGCTGCTTTTTGATATTGGTATCATTTTTTTCAGACAGAGGAGTGATGAAGACAAATAATTTGGCTTTTGACATTTTAAATTTAATGTAACGCTTAGTATTCAAAGTAGAGATAATGAGTAGGTGTCTACATGTAAGGGTCTACAACTCAGAGGAAGAAGCTCAGCTCAGTCCATCAGTTGAGAGTCATCAGCCTAGAAATGACCACAAAAGCCACAGATTTGAATGAATTGGCCTAGGGAAGAAGTTCAAAATAAAACTGCAGAGATCAAGAGGAAGAAACTCCAGCATTCAAAAGGCAGTAATGGAAGACAGGCTGAGAAGAAGAAACCTAGAGATGGAGGAGTGTTCCTGTGTCTTGGAAACTTGGGAAAGATCATGAAGAGAATGAAGATCATGAAGAGAATGAGCATGAAAGATAATGAAGATCTCTAAGAGAATGGCCCAAGCGAGAACGCATCAAGAGGGCAGATGTAAGCAGAAGGCAGATAAGTAGGAGAAAAAGTGAATGTTGGGAACTGTAGGAAAAAAAAAAAAAAAAAAGAGAGAGACTTTTCCTAGGAGCTGTCTGCAGAAAGGGAGGCTCAAGATAAGGTGCTCATTAATGAGGGGTTGAGAGCAGTGATGTTTTTCCCCTCTAAAAGTGGGAAGATCACGAGTAAGTTACCTAAAATAGTGAAAGATCTCATAAAATGTACTGGAAACAGACAAGGAGTAATTGAGATTTTAAGACTCCTGACCAAGCAGGGAAGTCTGTCTTACAACAAGGGGTTAGGGATAACCTCAAGTGAGAAAGGGGACTGCCTCCTTGAAGTTACCAGGCAGAAGAAGAGGATGTAGGTTAGTTGAAGGTGTGATATTCAGGGGAAATTGAGGGATTTCTCATCCTATTGTTTCAAATTTCTCTAAGAAATAAAAAATTTTGTCATCTCCTATGTGTTGTGGGAGTGATTGCAGAGATTTGAGAGAAATGCTAAGGGTTTAAAATATCTGTTTTGAAAATGGGACCTTGTTGGAACAAGAAAACACAGGAGGGCTCCCGGCAGTAGTTATTCTGCCTTTGAGGCTGAACATTAATGCATTCTGCCTTGCTGGGTTATCTCTTTCAGCAGCACTTGCTTCTTGAATGAAGATGAATGTGTCAGAGTTCATTTGGAATTTGAGTTTACCAAAATATGAAAGGCAGAGGGTAAGGGATTTCAGGGTCCTGGCAAAAATATTCCTGAAGCAATCTAGACTGTGCTAGGAGGAAACATGAGTAGTTAATGGATTAGGAGAAATTCCAGGGGTTTAGTTGATATTATTGAACTGCTGAGTCAATGTTCCTCCAAGACACCAATATTGACTGAGAATCTATGACCTATGCAGCCTGGTTACATGCTTTAGTACCTCATAGTGGTTATGAGATTAGACTCTTGCATCACACTGTCTAGGGCTAAATTTCAGTTTCTCCACCAAAGAGACACTGAGCTTGGGCACATCACTCAACCTAGGAGGGAAACTACTCTCCCTCTGTAAGACCGAGATGGTGGTTATTACAGAACCTACATCATGAGCTTATCATACATGAGTTAATTGCACAAAGTACTTCAACAATGCAGACACATATAAACAATGCATATTTAACAGCATTGTTTTGAATGCTTACCCAAAACCTTGAGGCAGCTATTATTGCTTCTCTTTCATACTTGAAAGAAACTGAGGCTCAGGGAAGGTTAAGCGTGTGCCCAAGGTCCCAAATAACTAAGGTAGATGATCAGCTTAGCCACAATCATGCTTAAAGATCACATATTGCTAAGCTTGTTTAACATTTATTGTCCTTAATGGCTAGAAGAATTGGGGTCTAGAGAAAGTTGGTTTAACTTCTTCTTTTTATTTTTTGTTTCTTTTTTTTATTTTTATTTTTTTGGTTAGTGTGTTTGTTTTATTTCCAAAAAAGCAACAGCAACAGTCCTTAGAAGAAAAGTGAAAAAGTGGCCAAGGCTCACAAAAGTGAAAAAGTGAGCATTGATTTGTCCCGTGCAATGAATGTCTGGAAAATAATTCTGGGTATCCCTGAAGTGTGACCTGGGCCACTCATTACTTAAGCATTCTTTTAATGCTTTTCCTCTCTGATGTAAATTTTTAAAGAAAAAACTTTATTTTTCCATAAGTCATTGTGGCATAGGTGGTATTTGGTTACATGAGTAAGTTCTTTAGTGGAGATTTGTGAGAACCTGATGCACCCATCACCCGAGCAGTATACACTGCACCATATTTGTTGTCTTTTATCCTTCATCCCTCTCCCACTATTCCCCTCGAGTCCCCAAAGTCCATTGTTATCATTCTTATGCTTTTGCATCCTCATAGCTTAGCTCCCACATATCAATGAGAACATGTAATATTTGGCTTTCTATTCCTGAGTTACTTAACTTAGAAGAATAGTCTCTAATCTCACCCAGGTCATTGCAAATGCTGTTAATTCATTACTTTTTATGGCTGGATAGTATTTCATCATATATATATGAATATATATATAAACTTAATATATATATGAATATATATATAAACTTACTATCTATCTATCTATCTATCTATCTATCTATCTATCTATCTATCTATCTATAGTCAGAGTTTCTTTATTCACTCTTTGATTGATTGGCATTTGGGTTGATTCCACAATTTTGCTATTGTGAATTGTGCTGCTATAAACATGTCTGTGCAACTATCTTTTTAGAAGAATGACTTCTTTTCCTCTGGGTAGATACCCAGTAGTGGGATTGTTGGATCAAATGGTATGCACCTTGCACTATTCCAAGATGCCTCCTGAAAAGTGCCTTGGGCCATTTTCCCACCTGCACTATGTGGGTTATTCACTAGGTACATCTACTTTACAGGTGTGTTATAAATATGATATGGAATATGAAAGAAAGTATTTGTGAACTGTAGAGCAGTCTCTGTTCTCTGACTTTCTCCCTCACCTTCTTGTTACTTCTCATTTCCTTCCATTTCAAAATGTACATTAGACTAGAGTATTCTCCAGTCCATGGACACAACTGTTTTACTCCAGAAGGGCCTAAGAGGGCTGTAAATGAAACTGGGATTCCAACAAAACAGATTCCATCTGCTGGCAGCATGTTTGGTCCCTTAACAAGCCTCGAACATAGACAGTAGATCTTCTACCTCTTTGTCATCAAGATAAAGCCAAGTAAGGATATAAAAACACAAAATAATACAAATAATAGACTCTTTGTAAAGAGATTTGGGATTAGACCAGTCTTGGACATATAGCATAACTGTATCAACTGTACCTGTCATGGTAGCAGTATCTCTTTTACAGACTCAGAGGCCAGTTACAATTAGTTTACAAATAGGGTGGAGAGAGTAACTACACAGAGTAGGGGTGGAGAAGTTATGCATCCACCAAAGACAGTTTCCCATTTCTTTCTTCTCACATCCATGCCACGCAACTATTTAATGACAGAACTAGTTATCTATGGCATCTCCCCTCACTGATGCCTTCCCACCAATATGGCAGGACTGGGACCTTACCAGTTGGAGACAAAGTACTTGATCTGGGAGTGCTATGTTTGTAACCCTATCTGGGCCCAGAGCAGTCCCTCTGTGGAATGTATTATTGAACGCATAAGTAAAATTACTGCCAGGGGCTCCCGGTCACTCATAGACAAATCCCCAAACCTTTAGTGTGGCCTTTTCCATAGAAAGGAGAGATAAATAATGATTAAAAAGGGAAAGTAAAGAAATAGTAGCATGAGGATATCATTTAAAAATATGATGAAATAAACAAATAAGTGAGATACAAGCGGTTGGCTCTGAGAAGCTGGATTTGGAAGAGAACAGGATTAGGGTGGGAGATTACACAATATTTGACTCACTAAACTACATACATAGACTATTTTGATAATAATTAAAAATTTAAAAAATTATGTCAATGTTTCTATTCTGTGAGATAGGGAAGGCGATAATAAGGACTTTTGATAACTGCCAATCTTTAAGAAAAGCTGAAAAGCAATTTTTCAATTAGTACTTTGATGTAGCCTGTGTTTCTGAGTTATTACTTTTATTTTTATTTCATCAGAAATATTCTATAATTAGAAAGAAAATAAATAAGAGAGAGATGATAATCCAATGTACACAGTAAAATAATATTTACAAAATCTTTAGATTACTAAGGTCCAAGAGCAGTCTAACCATAATGCCATTTAAAATTTGCATATTTTTAAGTTTTTTTTAATGTCTATTGCTTTACCTGAAGTTTGCAGGGGATTAGAGCTTGTTATATATATCATAGTGATAAAGACACCAGTGTTATATAAATTGGTTTTCCCGTGGTTTAATAGTCTCAACAATCTAGAATACAGGTAGGTTCTCTCTTCCCTCCTTTTGCAATGCTTTGTCTGGGATCCTCAATAAGCTCAGTTATGCTACAATAACAAATAGCCCCCACAGTTCCATGAATTAAAACAACAAGTGTGTGTTTACAGTGCCTGCTACATGTCCATCCTATATCACTAGAGACTGTTTCATATAGTAGTGCTTCTACCAGTCCAGACAGACTGAATCACCACTGTTTGGAATATTGCCAGGCATCACCCCAGGGTGAAAAAAAAAACCCTCTGAAGCCTGTTACCTGGAAGTGTACCCAAAACATCTGCTCAGACTCATTGAAAACTATGAGACTTCATGTGCCCACAAAAGAAAGATAGAAATGTTTGAAGAAAAGGTCTAATGATTACCCAGCCTTCATGTTCATGGGTGATTGAAACCACTCCTCCTTAATAGTAAGACTGTTTTTCACCACAGTTAGCTAGGACACACTTTTTTCTCATGGTCTGTACCTCATCATCCCTCCAATAGTAAAAACTACTGGGGCAGCAGAGGGAGAGGGGTTGGGAAATGAGGAGAAATAATTCAAGTGATGCACATTGGAGGGCACCATGTACAATAGGATTCATTTGTGCTATTATCACTTGGTTTGCTGCACCAAGGTGTGAATGAGTCTTTTCCCAGTGATCCCACTGGTTATGTCCCAGATATAACCACCTGAGCAATTAATTTTAAGGTAAATAATGACAATAATGATGATAAGTGTGAATAGTGGTTTATTTCATTTTTCCTAAAGTCAATATCTGTGAAAAGGGAGAAGAGGTTTCCACATAAGCAAAAAATTAGGGGAAGCAAGGTGAGGTGCTCAGGGCTGGAATGCAGAGACTTGAGGACACTGGCATTTCTCTTTTGATTGAAGATGAGGCAGGAAGTGGGGGTGAGAGTGTTTATACTGCTTTTTCCTAACAGTAAAGAAAGAGAAAAACAAATATATATACATGCATTACTAGAAGCTGTGAGCAGAATACTCTAATTAAGACAAAGTGATTGCCCATGAAGAATAAGAGTCCCCTTATGTTTGCATTTATTTTCTACTAAGATAGATTGGATTTTGATCATCTAGAAAGGCATAGAGCAGGCAGAACTGTGTGTAAAAACTACCTGCATTTAGGAACTTGATTAACAGATCTCTAAGTCTTAAAAAACAAAACCCTAAGGTCTTACAGTGTTGAGAAGAGGAGTTTTAAGTCACAGCCGCTCAGGTGCCTCTATCTCTCCTTCCTGTATATCTCTGTTTAGTGGGTGGTTTTGAAACATAAAGTAGTCAGTATATGAAAGACATCTGACACATCTTCTGGCTTGTCAAAGGTCAAAACACAGCAGTAAGTTGTTCCATTTTTCTTTGTTCTCCTAAAGTAACTTGGTCTGAATCACACATTCAAGGAAAATACCTACTGGCTCTGGCTTTGTCCAGGACAAGCCCTTATTAGTAAATTGAAACTTAATCCAAGGCCATCAAAGTGGTACTTCTATGAGTCTGCAAAAACCAACATGTTACTAGGTTTGAGATGCTAGATCTCAATAATCAGTAACGCAGATACAGCTTAAATCACAATGCCTAAGTCCTTTTTAAATACATGGAAAGCCTTCCCAAGAAGGATGGGTACAAACAAGCCCAGACTGTGAAGACTACAATAAATAGACAACTCTTCAATGCCCAGTCACAGACAAACATGCACAAGTATCAAAACCATCCATGAAAACATAATATCACCAAATGAACCAAATAAGTCACCAGGGACCAATCCTGGAGAAACGGAGATATGTGACTTTTCAGACAGAGCATTCAAAACAGCAGTGTTGAGGAAACTCAAAAAAATTCAAGATAATGCAGAGAAGGAATTTGAAATTTTACCAGTTAAATTCAACAAAGAGGTTGAAATAATTTAAAAGAATCAAGCAAGAATCAAGAATTTCTCCAAGCAGAAATTCTGGAGCTGAAAAATGCATTTGATATATGGAAAAAGTGTCAGTCTTTTAACAGCAGAATTGATTAAGCAAAAGAAAGAATTAGTGAGCTTGAAGACAGACTATTTGAAAATATACAGTCAGAGAAGATGAAAGAGAAAATAATTTTAAAATGAAGTATGCCTATAGAATCTAGAAAATAGCCCCAAAAAGACAAATCTAAAAGTTATTGGCCTTAAAGAGGTGATGGAGAAAGAGGTAGCAGTAGAAAGTTTGTTCAAAAGGATAATAACAGAGAACTTCCCAAACCTAGAGAAAGATATTAATATCCAAGAGTAAAAAGTTTCAAAACACCAAGCAGCTTTAACCCAGAGAAGATTACCTCAAGGCATTTAATAATCAAACTTCTAAAGGTCAATCACAACAAAGGATCATAAAAACAGCAAGAGAAAAGAAACAAACTTGCAAGGATGGCTTAACATATGCAAATAAATCAATGTGATACATCATATCAACAAAACGAAGAACAGAATCATATAATCATTCAATTCATGCTGAAATAGTATTTGGTATAATTAGCATCCTTCATGATAAATACCCTCAAAAAACTAGCTATAGAAGGAACATACCTCAACATAATAAAAGGCATACATGACAGACCCACAGTTAGTATCATATTGAATGGGGAAAAACTGAAAGTCTTTTCTCTAAGATCTAGAACACGACAAAGATGCCCACTTTCACCACAGTTATTCAACATGGTAATGGAAGTCCTAGCTAGAGCAATCAGAAAAGAGAAAGAAATAAAGGACATCAAAATGGAAAAAGAAGTCAAATTATCCTTGTTTGCATATAATATGATTTGGAAAATCCTAAATGCTCCACCAAAAAAACAAAAACAAAAACAAAAACTGATAAATCCTGTGAAGTTGCAGTATACAAAATTAACATAAAAAAGCAGTAACTTTTTTATTTGCCAACAGCCAATAATCTGAAAACAAAATAAAGGAAATAATTCCATTTATAGTAGCTACAAGTAAAATAAAATACCTAGGAATTAACTGAAGAAGTGAAAAATGTTGATAACTTTTGGCTATGTCCCCACCCAAATCTCATCTTAAATTGTAGTTTCCATAATCCCCACATGTGGTGCGAGGGACCCAGTAGGAGGTAATTGAATCATGGAGGTGGTTTCCTTCATGTTATTCCCATGATAGTGAGTAAGCTATCATGAGGGCTGATGGTTTAATAAGGGGCTTCCCCTTCCACTCACCTCTCATAGTTTTCTCTCTGCTGCCTTGTGAAGAAGAATGTGTTTGCTTCCCCTTCTGCCATGGTTGTAAGTTTCCTGAGGCCTTCCCAGCCATGCACAACTGTGAGTCAATTAAACTTCTTCCCTATATAAATTACCCAGTCTCAAATATTTCTTCATAGCAGCATGAGAATGAATTAATACAGATGTCTATAATAAAAACTATAAAAATTAATGGAAGGAATTGAAGAGGACACCAAAAAAATGGAAAGATACTTTATGTTCATGGATTCGAAGAATAAATATTGTGAAAATCTTGATACTACCCAAAGCAATGTACAGATTCAATGCAATCCCTATCAAAATATCAATGAGATTCATCACATAAATAGAAAAATCTTAAAATTTTTATGGAATCACAAAAGACCTAGAATAACCAAAGCTATCCTAAGCAAAAAGAACCAAATTGAAGGAATCACATTACTTTACTTCAAATCATACTACAGAGGTAAATAAACCGAAATGATTATACTGGCATAAAAACATACACACAAACCAGTGGAACAGAATAGAGAACCCAGAAATAAATTAATACATCTAGAGTGAACTAATTTTTGACAAAGATTCCAGGAACATACATTGAGGAAAGGACAGTCTTTTCAATAAATAGTGCTGGGAAAAATGGATATCCATATGCAGAAGAATAAACTAGACTCCTATCTATCACCATATAGAAAAGTCAAATCAAAATGGATTAAATACTTAAATCGAAGACCTTAAACTATGAAACTAGTATTGAAGGTAAAAGAAAAAAGTTGGGGAAACTCTCCAGAACATTGGAGTGAGCAAAGACTTCTTGAGTAATACTCCACAGACATAGGCAACCAAAGCAGAAATGGATGAATGGAATCACATGAAGTTTAAAGCCTCTGCACAGCAAAAGAAGAAATCAACAAAGTGAAGAAACAACCCACAGAATAGGAGAAAATATTTACAAACTACCCATCTGAGAAAGGATTAATACCCAGAATATATAGAGAGAGCTCAAACAACTCTACAGGAAAAAAAAATCTGTTAATTAGATTTAAAAATGTGCAAAAGATCTGAATAGACATTTCTCAAAAGAAGGAAACAGAAATGGCAAACAGGTATATGAAAAGGTGCTTAACATCACTGATTATCAGAGAAATATATATAATATATCATCTCACCCCAGTTAAAATGGCTTTCTTTCCAAAAGACAGTCAATCACAAATACTGGCGAGGATGTAGAGAAAAGGGAACCCTCATACACTCTTGGTGGGAATGTAAATTAGTACAACCACTATGGAGAACAGTTTGATGGGTCTTCAAAAAATTAAAAATAGAGCTACCATAAAATTCAACAATCCCACTCTCAGTTATATACCTAAAAGAAAGGAAATCAGTATATCAAAGAGATACCTGAACTCCTATGTTTATTGCAACACTATTCACAATAGCCAATATTTGAAAGTCACCTAAGTGCCCATAAACAGATGAATGAATGAAGAAACTGTGGTACATATACACAATGGAGTACTATTCAGCCATAAAAAGAATAAAATTCTGTCATCGGCAAGAACATGGGCAAAGATGGAGGTCTTCATGTTAACTTAATAAGCCATGCACAGAAAGATAAATATCACATGTTCTTACTTTTTATCTGTATGGACTAAACATTAAAACAATTGAACTCATAGAGACAGAGGGTAAAAAGATGGTTACCAGAGGCTGGGAAGGGTAGTGGTTGGGGGAAGGAGGGATGGTTAATGAGTACAAAAAAAACAGAAAGAATAAACAAGACCTAGTATTTGTTAGCACAACAGGGTGACTGTAGTAAAAGATAACTTAATTATTCACTTGAAAATAACTAAAAGTATAATAGGATGTGTTTGTAACACAAAAGATAAATGCTTGAGGTGATGAATATTCTATTTCCCCTGATGTGATTATCATGCATTGCATGCCTATATCAAAATATCTCATGTAACCCATAAATATATATACCTAATATGCACCCATAAAAATTAAAAATTAAGAAAAGAAACTCAAATAAGATGGAAAATACGCTTCTTGTCTTCCTAGAAGATGAGGTTTCTCTCTTCTGAGTACCCATGTTAGTTTTCTAGGACTGTTGTAACAAATTATCACAAACTGGGTGGCTTAAAACAACAGAAATTCATTCTCGAGTAGTTTTGGAGACTAGAAGTCCAAAAATAAAGGCTTCAACAAGGTCATACTCCCTCCAAAAGCTCTAGGAAATAATCCTTCCTAGCCTCTTCCAGATTCCTGCATCTCCAAACATTTCTTGACTTCAGGAAGCATCACTCTACTCTACTTCAGGCTTCACGTGGCCATCTCTCTGCTTCGGTGTGTCTCAAATCTCCCTCTTCCTTTGTCTCATGAGGATACCTTGTATTGACTTTAGATCCCACCCTAAATACAGGATGTTCTCATCTCAAAATTCTTAATTACATCTATAAAGACCCCATTTCAAAACAAGTCACATTCACAAGTTCTAAGTTCTATTTGGGGGCCACTATTCAACCCACTATAGTACCCATTTAGGAATTGTCAGGCAGCATAGATGACTGGACTTCCTCAATGGGATATGGCTCATGTAGGAGGCAGATATGACATTTAGGAAAGGGGAAAATTCCTTCAAGTCTTCCTCACTCACCCAATTAGGATGACTTAGATTTGTAAAATCTTCTCAATTCATTTCTAAGAGAGTACTAAGTAGCCTCTGGAACTTGGGAGGAAATTATTCCTTATCACTAAGCAGGCTCTCAGCATTCAGTTGTTCCAGTTTTTGATTAAAAAAAAAAAAAAAAAGACGTTCCTGAGCACCCATTACGCATCCTGGGCTAGACACTGGGTTGACAAGGAGGTGGATGGGACAAGGCACTGTTCACTTTCTCTCAGCGATAAGCCCTCCTTTGGAGACCTGCTCTCTTCTGCCTTCTAGGGAAAAGGGAATTTAAGGAACACAGGTTTTGTCTCCCTGGCCTCAGCTGATTGGATCAGGAATGGATACCTGGCCATATATCAGACCCACAATGAACTAGGAGATGAAGCCCCCGTTTTCTTGTTTGTTCTCTGTTTGTTGAGCAATCTTATTCACGATGTGCCCAGTGACAACTTGCAAAAAGGACGAGACAGGTGCTTAAAGAGAAGAGATGCCGCGTATCTCCAAGGAAAACAAGCCTTCTCACTGCCTCGAACACCCCATGATCTTTTTTGAAATTAAGTTCTAAATGTCCTCAGATTTCTGTCCTCTGCAGCCAGCTGATCTCTGGCTATGCCCTCAGTGAAGGAAAGAGACAGACCTCTGGCACAGCTAGACACATGGTGCAGTACTTGGTTCAATAAGGATGTGAGCAAAGTGCTACAGGATTTGGGAAAAGGGTGGTTGACTGGCTCTATAAGCAAAGAATGTGTCACCAAATAGGCAACATTCATTTGGAAAAATGAGTACAAATTTTGGAGGTTGAATCTTATTAATTAGTATGCTCATGAAGTAGTTCACAGCCCTGAATTCACATCTGGGCAATACCTGAGACCACTTCAGACCAGTTGAACAGAGGTTGTAAATTCCGCATGTGCATCGTTTTAATTCCCCCAGGTGATTCTGATGTACAGAGAAGGCTGAGAATCACTGACTTAATGAGTTACATAATAAACCCACTTCCTTCTAGAGCAGTACATCCTCAATTCTCTTTAGACTAATAGCTACAGTGTCATCATCTGAAGCCAGCCATGTGCCACTCACAACATTCACAGCCCCCTAGTGCCCCACTGTGTGAAACATGCAGCAGGTGCTAAAGAAATATGTTTAGCTTTTATGCAGCACTAGCAGGCATAGGCTTCTGATACTCATTGGGCTGCGTCACTTGCTTTTGTCAACAGCTTCCTCTCCTTCATTGGCAACATCATTGACTCCTAAAAATCATCCTGTACTTTATATTTGCATCCTCCTTTCTTCTGCCACTGCATTAGTTCAGGCCTTTCACATGACATTTTTATTATGGGTCTCTCTGCATCCAGTGAGTCATTTTGTTATCATCATAATCATGATCATCGTATACTCACACACCCCAAACAGATGCATGCACCCCACTATCTATCCATTATCTATCCACCCAGTCATCCATTATCCACTTATCCATCCATCACCCACCCATTCACCCACTCACTTAAGCATTCATCCATCCATTCCTCCATACACTCAACTATTCACTTGTCCATTTATTCATCCACGTCTCCACATACTCAACCATACAGCCCGTCCCATCATGGGTAGAGTGAGGGTTCAATTTAGAGTTAGAGATGAGAAGATGGAGGCTGGATTTAGGGAGGACATGAAAGCACTCCAGCAAAGTTAATGTCTAGCAGACATGTGAATGGTCAAGACATGTGTGTCCACCTAAAAGTGGATTCATAGTCACCCCTGGTAGAGGGAACAGACTGACCATCTGCCTGAGGAAGTGAAACAGTGTGATCCGTGCAGATCAATTCCCAGGGGACCCACACAGGCGTGGGTGTTGGGAGAGGGGGAGAGATGGTGTGCTGAGGGTAAGGAGGGAGGACCTTGGAACCTGGAATAAAGTGTTCATTTTATATAGAAGATTATGGAGATCGCAGGAGGATTTTATGCAGGGATGGGGGTGACATGAAGTGCGTATCTTCAAGCATGGAGAAGTCCCTCTCATTTTTCCCATTTCTGTGCATGGTCCTTGGCTAGTTTAGGAAGTTTTCTCTGGGTTGATGTGCCAACCCAAGATTAGGGAGTATTAGAAACCACTCTCTCAAGAAATAAATAACTCCAAAGGTGTGAGCAGTCAGTTTAGAAAACCTCATCCCACTGCCATCACTCCTGCCTTACAACCAGTTCCTGCCTTTCCCCACTATAACTAAGAAGGATTTTAGACAGATTTTATGCTGAAGAGTCAACACTTGGCTTGTGTTCTCCTTCCTCCACTCTCTCCCTTTCGCCTGCCCTCCCTCCTGTCACCCAGCAAGAGAGGGCCTGGACATTCTCCCTGGCCAGTTACTGGGAGGGACACTGAGAAGAACAGCAGCCCACCATCCTTTAAGGGCAGCAGGCAGCGTATGAGAAGGTCCAGAGGTGCGAGGGAGCCTGGTCCACTGAGGTTTGAAATGAAGCCTCTTCTCCTAGGTGACAGGGTTGGAGGGAATGAGGTAGGAGAGGCCTCTGGAGGGTAAAAGGACACTGGAGTTTCAACTTTATTCTAAAGAGGAAGAAGAGAGAAGACAAGATCAATAAAGTATTTTAAACTTATAAGAGAGATATTACATTTATATTTTTAAATTTTTAATCACAGATATAAAAATTACTAGAAATAGAAAAGTATATGTATATGTACATCATATATATGATAGATGAATATAAATAATGGATAGATAATGGATGGATGGATAGATAAATACATAGATACAGTGATAATTGATGAATGGATGGACAGATGGATGGATGGGTGAGATAATGAGTAAATGGATGGATAGATGATAGATAGATACATACATGCATAGATAGATAATGGATGTATAGATGATAGAAACACAGACATATACATAATGAATGAATGATTGAACAGATGAGTGGAAGGGTAAGATAGATAGATAGATAGATAGATAGATAGATAGATAGATAGATAGATAAAATTTTGGAATTCATCAAGTCTTCCTAACACAAGAACTTGAATTTATGAAGTCTATCCACAAGAACTAGAAACCAGAGAGAAAAGACTGGCATATTTGTTTATTTATTTTGTTTTGTTTTGTTTTTTGAGATTAGATGGAGTCTTGCTCTGTCGCCCAGACTGGAGTGCAGTGGCACAATCTCAGCTCACTGCAACCTCTGCCTCTGGGTGCAAGCAATTCTCCTGCCTCAGCCTCCTGAATACATGGGATTACAGGCAACCATGACCATGCCCAGCTAATTTTTGTATTTTTCATAAAGATGGGGTTTTGCCATGTTGGCCAGGCTGGTCTCAAACTTTTGACCTCAGGTGATCTTTCCACCTTGGTCTCCCAAAGTACTGGGATTTCAGGTGTGAGCCCCATGGCCAACTGGCATATTTGAATATATAAAATTATACATATTTTATGTGTCAGAAGATACAATGCAAAAGTTAGAAGACAACAGATTGAGAGACCATATTTGCCACTTTCGCACAAAAATTATTAACAATTTTAAAAACAGCTCAATAGGAAAATTAGTCAATTCATAGAAAGATGAAATATTAATTCACTGCAAATAGCCACTAGTAGTCAGAGAAATGCAAATCAAAGCAATAAGATGGCATTTTTCAACCATCATAATGTTTTTCTTTAAAAAATTGATAATGGTTCTAAGCTGAGAAGTTGGAAGAACGTCTGCTCTTTCACAGACAGCTACTCAGAGTGTTTCATAAACTGATACAGTCTTTTTAGTGAGCAATTTGGCAATTCACTTTCAATTTTTTTTCTTTCTTCTTCTTTTTTTTTTTTTTATTTTTGACATGGAATCTCGCTCTGTCGCCCAGGCTGGAGTGCAGTGGTATGATCTCCGCTCACTGCAACCTCTGCCTCCCAGATTCAAAAAATTCTCCTGTCTCAGCCTCCCGAGTAGCTGGGACTACAGGCGTGCACCATCAAGCCCAGCTCAGTTTTGTATTGTTAGTAGAAACGGAGTTTCACCATGTTGCCCAGGCTTGTCTCAAACTCATGAGCTCAAGTGACCTGCCTGCCTCAGCCTCCCAAAGTGCTGAGATTACAGGCATGAGCCACCGCTCCT
Organism: Macaca mulatta; assembly: GCF_049350105.2. Classification (NCBI taxonomy): domain Eukaryota; kingdom Metazoa; phylum Chordata; class Mammalia; order Primates; family Cercopithecidae; genus Macaca; species Macaca mulatta. The sequence goes on from NC_133412.1 coordinate 171,422,766, forward strand.
GGCCCTCAAAATATTTTAAAAGTCCACACTGTTTGTCCCAATGATAAACATGCAGCAGTTTGTTTCTACTGCATCATAACCTGTAATAGCAACAATGGCTCCAAAACTAACCTCCATGTCCTTCGATAGATTATATATGTGTGTATATGTATATGCATATGTATATGTATAATGTGTATATGTGTGTGTGTGTGTGTGTATATATATACCCCAAATCCTTGAACTCTGAATTAGCAAAGAGCTCTTAAGCCTAAGTTATGGCAGTTATACGAACAGCTGTAGAATTATGTCACTGCTAGATAAAAAGAATAAGCCCCAGAAATAGATGAATGCTCCCATTCATGTAAACAAATAAGTAAAAATTTGTCTGCATACAAAGACCTCTCAATGAGTAGAAGATGGCCTGGGAGGCTTGCGGGAGTGGGCAGGCTTGTGTGAGGGTGCTGTATTTTTTTCTGGCAAAAAAGGAGTTTATATAATTGGCTTTATATTATTTATTTTTAGACATTTTACAATGAGAATGTGTCTATTATTTACTCATGTGATTTGAAAGAAAAACGAACTAACAAAATGTGGTTTAAGAAATAGATCACTCTGGTAGCAGTGCCCAGGATGGATTGAAGTGATCAGAAAGCCTGGAGAGGGGGATCTTGCAGGGAGCTGGGCAGCATGTGAAGACCTGTCAGCTGATCCACAATGGCCATAGCTGAATTTGGAGAACAGGAGCTAAAGTCATGAAATGCTGAGAGGGCAGAATCCAGACCATTGGATTATCCGACAGGGCAGGAACTTGTCAACAAAGATGCTCAGAGTGTATTGGGTAAGTTACAGGGTGACGGTGCTACCATTAACAATGGCAAGTAATGCAGAATGTGGAAAAGCAATTGAAACCTGAGGAAGTGTGCACTCGGTGTTATTTTATGTGGGGGTTATACTTAGGAAACTGCAAAGAACAACTGGGATCAAGGCTATAGGAGTTGGGTGAGCTGTAGACCAATTTTATTTGGCCTCTAACTTAGGTTTAATCAGTGGACTTACACCATCCCACTTTGGAGCCAAAATGGACATTAACTGTCTCAGCTCCTGACCTGTGGACCCTGAACTTCTACAGCCGCTCAGTACAGCAAGCTCTTAACTGCCAATGTTTCAAAAATCTGAAAGGAAGTGTCTGTTTGTCTGGAATGAGGCTGCCTTCACTAACTACAGTCATTTTCTTTGCTTTTGCCTGGAATCATCCCACTTGTATTGCTCACCTGGTACAGCTTAAAAGCTCTGATTGATAAAATGGAAAGACAAACCAACAACCAAACATCTATGGAAAACAACAGTCTACAAAGAATGTGCTTCACCCCATACCTTCAGGGTTGGATATCAGGGAACATTTTTTTTCCCTTTTATCGATTTAGGGGGTACAAAGTGCAGTTGTATTAGATGGATATATTGCATAGTGGTGAATTTTGGGCTTTTGTTTTTGTGTATGTGTCACCCGAATCAAATAGACTTTACCCAATAGGAAATTTCTTTTTTTTTTTTTTTTTTTTGAGGCGGAGTCTCGCTCTGTCGCCCAGGCTGGAGTGCAGTGGCCGGATCTCAGCTCACTGCAAGCTCCGCCTCCCGGGTTCCCGCCATTCTCCTGCCTCAGCCTCCCGAGTAGCTGGGACTACAGGCGCCGCCACCACGCCCGGCTAATTTTTTGTATTTTTAGTAGAGACGGGGTTTCACTGTGTTAGCCAGGATGGTCTCGATCTCCTGACCTCGTGATCCGCCCGTCTCGGCCTCCCAAAGTGCTGGAATTACAGGCTTGAGCCACCGCGCCCGGCCTCAATAGGAAATTTCAAGCTTGCTTTCGCAGGCTGGCCTGCAAGCTTGTTGAGACTCGATTTTCTCCCTTTCTTTTATGTTCATTTCCTCTTTCACATTATAATGTATGATCAACCTCAATTTTGATATCACCCCCCAGCCCACACCCCACTTTTGGTGTATAATTTTTTTTCCTCTGGAAGGGTAGTTGATTGATGGTAGCAGAAAGGACACTGGAAAGAAAAATAAATTAAATTTATGCAAGTGGGGAGGGAGTTGCCTCATTAACAGAATAATTGAGCTGTTAGTTAATTTTACTTGTTATCCACAGAAAAGGGCAAAAATCTTCTAAGCAATGACTCCTCTTCTTCCAAATGATTAAAAGAACAACAAAAAGGTTTGTATCTTGAATGTATCTAGTAATTATATGCCTGACACTTTTTTTTCTTTGTAAATATCATACAAGGCAGATGTATTTTTAAAATCCTGGCAATTTACACAACACTATGAAAGTGTCAGTTCTTCCTAATCAGAATTTTCTGCACTTCCCCCACACTTATTAGCAGTAATTTCTGCTAATTGATAATTATTACCTTTTTTTCTTAGTCAAATCTCGTTGTTAGTGTAACAACACTTCCTGCTTTGCTAAGATCAATATGTTTAACTATCACTGTAAATAATGCATAAAATTAATAATAAAAGTATGCCTGCTCAATAGAATGCAAACTTCATCTATTTTCATATCAGCTCCTTAATTTAGAGCCTTTTTTTTTTTTTTTTTTTTTTTTTTGCCACAGACTGGTAATAATAAGTAGCTCTTAAGCCCAAATAATGAAACTCTTCATATGTAAACGTCATTAGGACTTTGACTAAAGCCTGTTGACACAAACTAGGCTATCACTGGGCTCTGGAAGTCCCTGTGGAGAATAAATCTCACTCCCTTTTCAAGTCCCTTGCAATAAATCTTAATTGATTTGTAAAAGAGAATTGTTCTTTACATCCTTGAACTGGACTGGACTGAGCCCTGAGTGATCACTCTTGGATTTCTGTAGCTAATTTCCAGGAAATTGATGATGTCTTTATGGCAGTAAAGGGCAAGGCCAGCCAGCTGCTGGGTCCTAGCCCAAAATGAGCCCTCACCGAGGACCACTGGCAAATGGCCCCAGAAAAGCTTCAGAGAAGGTTATCCATCATCCCATTCTCCCAGAATATGTCCTCCACCCCAAACTTACCACTCACCTCACATCCATGCTTAATTAAGTCAAAACTACTCACTCTCTGTAAGACAAAGACCATGGTCTTTAAAAGATATTTATGTATCTATTTATACATGATTCAAGAGTCTGAGAATACAGGATGGTATTGCGGATAGAAGAAAGAAGTAGTCACAAAGCCAAAGCTTTCCCCTCGTTTTGGAGCCGGGGGGGTAGTCCTTCGAGAAACTCTTTCCATGTGACAGGAATCTTGTAAGAAATGATACTCAGTTGTAGCTGTAGTGGAGAGAGCAGGGGAACTGGGAGCACAGGTTCCCGTTTCTAAAGCTTTGTGCATTAGCTTTGTGACTGACCAAGACCATGTTCTTTTGGGGCTTCAGTTTTCTCATTTGTAAAGTAAAGAAATTCAGAGCGTAAGAAGTCTCTAAGCCTCTTCCTATTCTTTTACTCCACTCTAAGTCAATGTCCATCAATGTCCATCAACCCCACTATTTATTTACTTGCTTTGAGGATGAAAGCAGGCATAGCCAAAAGATTGATTTCATAAACTACAAGGGGACAAAAAGAAGTTAAGAGCTTACCCACTGGTCAGAGGCCACTGCAGGCCAAGGAAAGGTGCTACCCTCATAGTAGAGAGCAAGCAGTGCTGGAGGTAAGCTCATGTGTCACCAGTTGTTAGTCAACATGGCCACTCTCGCTTTTTAGGTAGGAGTCAAAGTATCAAGAAAAAGGAAAGACTATTCTCAGAATAGAGAAAAGATCAGCTTCTAAATAAAAAAGACAAACTAGAGTGACCTGAAAAGTTACAGGCTTTCCACACAGAAAAAGAAAGAAAAGAAGAGATAACATCCCTGAAATCAAAATAGCCCCAACTAAGAGAAGCAACAGGATAAGATGGGAATAGAAATGGGATGGACAACAAACCACCTGGAAGCAACGCAAAGCAGGATGACAAAGATCAAACTCACTGTGGAGCTAGAGAAGTACTATGAAAGGCAGAAGAGGCCCAATCAGCCCTGTGGCAAGTCAGCCACTGTTGAGGACTAGGAATTTTTACATTCCTCCTCAGAATGTAAAGGTAAATAAAAATGATATGGCAGATCGCAGTCTTGGGATACAAAGACTAATTTTAGTCTATGGTCCATTCAGTGAGTCTCTATTGATCACCTATCATATAGCAAGAGTTGTTTTTGTACCTCAGCTGTATCAGTGAACAACATAGACAAAAATTCATGAACTCTTGGAGCTTAGAGTCTAAGTCTGCAGTCCCTAACCTTTTTGACACAAAGGACCAGTTTCATGGAAGACAATTTTTCACAGACAGCAAGTGGGGAGGGTGGCAGATGGCTTCAGGATGAAAGTCTTCCACCTCAGATCATCAGGCTTTAGTTAGATTTTCATAAGGAGCAAGCATGCAATCTAGATCCTCTGAACCCTTGCACGTGTAGTTCACAAGAGGGTTTGTGCTCCCATGAGAATTTAATGCTGCTGACCGGACAGGAGGTGGAGTTCAGGCAGTAATGTTCACTTAGCTGCCACTCACCTCCTGCTGTGCAGCCTAGTTCCCAACAGGTCATGGACTGGTTCCAATCTGTGGCCCAGGGATTGAGGACCCCTGGTTTAAGTGACTGGTCTCATTGAGTGTGAATGTTACCAATCAGAAATAATCAAGGGAACCCCCATATTTTAGCTACCATGTTTCCATTCTTTATATGTAAGGTTCAGCCACCCATTCTTTGAAGTAGATTATGTTCATATATAACTCGGAGCCCTATGCCCAAGAAAGGGCACCAACTTGCCATAAATGGCCAAGCAGAAAAGGGAAGAGAAGAAATTCTCAACTTGTCACTGAGCAAGCTGCTAACTCTTTCTTAGTTTCCTGTCTTGACCTCTATTGAACTCTAGGCTCTGTGAGAGCCAAAGCCTGTCCCAGTTACCACTGTGCAGGATATTTTCCTGAATCAAATAGGAGACCAATAACTCTCTGTGGAATGTTAAGTTAATGAACAAAACCTGAAGTTGTTCTGCTGCAGAGTTTATGCTTTCAAACACTTAGCTATACTTAGCTTACAACTGAACAAAAGGTTCCGACGTTTATAAAAGACCTGAGTATAGAAATTGAAGTTTAGTCCATGATTATGGTAAGCCAATAAAAATAAATTTAGGTCTAAAGATGTCCTGACAAAAGCATCAAAAGGATGTGAACAAAGACAGTGTATATCTGGTTAATAAATAATTTGCCTAAAAATAAATGCAAATCATGCTAACTCGGACTGTTGCTTTCCAACACTAAATGTTTTGATTGTTATCTAAATACTTTGCAAGAAAAACAGTTCTGATCTTTAACTGTAAAACTGGCAAGGCTTTTCTCCATCTAGGGAGGCAGTCAAAAGACATCATCATCTATTTAAACACTCAAAAAAGGGTGCCACACACTCCCTCTTCTTGGGAAAAAAAAAAAAAAAACTGATGAAGAAGAACCCAAGTTTCGTAAAAGATGAATTCAATTTAACGAACTCAAGAATGGAAAAAAAAAGAAAACATTGGTCACAAATGTAGACAAGACATAAGGCACAGTGCAGTTCCTGATCTTTTAAAATAAAGAACTCTGCCTTGTCAAGGTTAAGTTTCAGTTCTGCCGTGCTCCATATGGATGTCTAGGACAGGGGGAAATTCTGAGGCCTTCATGGAGTCATTTGGCACCATGGACAGCGTGATCTCCATGACAGATGAATCTTTTTCCTAGTCATTTCTACTGTTCCCCACAAGGGTCAGGGTCTCTGACCCCTTGTTCATTTCTTCCCTTGTTGCCCTTTCCCTGAAGCACTCAGCTAATTTTGTGCTCCAGTGATCAAGATGGGCATTTGTCACTTTCTGCAAAAAAGAATAAAAGCTGATGAGTACTTGACATTCTCAGAAGCTGGTAACTAAATCTTGGCTCAGGTGACAGCCCACTGAGCACATTCTCTGAGTACTTCTGCATCTAGACCTTGGGTATGTCTCACAAGATGCACATGTGTGTTTCTTTCCATACTTTAATAGCAAGAATATTTGCTTTGAAATCCAGTGAATTCATCTAAAAAACAAGAAAGAAAAAAAATGTTCTGAAAACATTTTCAGAGTCTTTCCAAGAAAGAATCCACATTTGAGAGCTTTGTCTTATTTAGGGACTCTACAGACACACTGTAGGAGCTAAGATAAATAATTCATTTAATCAATACACCTACATAATGAATTGGCCTGGGCAAATTTCTAATACAGACAGACAGATCAACTGATGTTTTTCTTGTTGCATTGTTGTGCAACAAAATTCTCTAACCACTCATTCACCTTGTGAATGCAGATTTGATGATTCACTGAAGTATACGATTTGGATTATCCAAAGATCACGGCTATGGTCCCTAGACACCACGGGCCTCTATTGAGGTCATTCCTGGATCCATTGCCTTCAAGATGCCAGGTGAGGCCATCAACAGTTAAGCCTAGCATCATCCGTACCTGCAACCTCCCCTCACCTGCTAAGGAACAGACATACTAAACTGTACACACACCCCTTGCCTGAGGCACCATGTTCCTGGACGCCTTCAGATCTTTGTCTATATTTCCCTTTGTCTGAAATGTCACTCCTACCCTTATTTTGGGGAACTTCTGTCCAGTCTTCAAGATCTTGCCCTATTCTCCCATTCCATGGAGGAGGAAATGAAAACCAGAGAACCTCAGTTATTTGCCAGAGATCATGTAGTTGGTGCTAGTGTCAGGACTTGGCTCTGTGGCTTTCAAATCTATGTCTGCGTCTGCCTATGGGTGGAGAAAGAGAGGCTGTATACCCTGTTTGGATCACAATATTATTTATTTATGGTGTGTGGTTATGTATAAATTGAGTGGAACTTTATTTTTTGAGTTTCTTAATATGGAAGCTGATGTCACTGATTTTAAGCCTTTCTTCTTTTTTAATACAGGCATTTTTGTGCCAAAAACTTTCCTCAAAGAACTGTTAGATCCATCCCACCCATTTTTTAATGCTGTGTTCTAATTTTCATTCAGTTCACGGTACCTTCTAATTCCTGTCTTTTATTTCTTCTGCTTGAAGTTCATTGGGATTCTTGGATCTTTGGAATATGGTTTTCATTAAATTTTAAAAATTATAGTCTTTAGTTCTTCAGGTATTTTTCTGCTCTGCCCTCCTTCAAAGACTCCAATTACATGTATTTTAGGCCATTTGAAGCTGTTCCACATGTTGCTGATCCTCTGTTCAATTTTTTCCTTAACCTGCTTTCTCTCTGTATTTCATTTTCAATAGTTCCTATTATTTTATCTTCGAGTTCATTAATCTTTCCTTCTGCAATGCCTAATTTGTTGTTAATCTTTAGCAATGTACTTTTCATCTCAGACATTAAAATTTTTATCTCTAGAAGTTTGACTTGGATTTTTCTTTTTATATGTTGCATGTCTCAACATACTCATTCCTCGAGGTCATTAAACACATGAAATACATGGAAAACTTATAATAATTGTTTTAATAGCCTTGTCTACTAATTCTATCAGTTATGTCATTTCTGAGTCAGTTTCAATTGATTTATTTTTCTCCTCATTATGAGTCATATTTTCTTTCTCCTTTGACTGCCTGGTGATTTTTTATTAGATATTGAAGAGTGAATTTTACTTTGTTGAATGTTGGATATTTTATATTCTCATAAATATTATTAAGTGTTATTCTGGGATGTAGTTATGTTACTTGGAAATAGTTTGATTCTTTTGGATCTTACTTTTAGTGTTTATTAGACAAGACCAGAGCAACATTTAGACTGCATCCTACTGCTAAGATAAAGCACATCTGAGCGTTCTACCTGCTGTCCCGTGAGTTATTAGGTTTTTGATTGTGGCTGGTGGGAACAGCAACTCTTCCCAGGCCTGTGGGAGCTCTGGGGATTACTTCCTTTGATTGTGTGTGTGTGTGTGTGTGGTTTTTTTCCAGTGTTGGGTACATTCCACACATACATGTGTTGATCAGCACTTAGTTAAAGAATTGAAGGGAACCCAGAAATTCTCAAAATTTCTCCTAGCACCTCTCTCTGCTCTCTGATACCCTATCCTGTGAGCTCTAGTAACCTTAGCCTCCCAGCAATATCCCCTCAACTCAGGGAGACTGCAAAGCCCTCCAAGCAATCAGCTTGGATAACTTGAGACTATGCTCAATTTGTTTTTCATCTCTCAGGGATCCCTGTTCTTCTTGAAAATGTCCCATTGTTTAAAATGATTTCTCAAGTATTTTTAAACTATTTTTATGCATTTTATTTTTGAGGCTACTTTTAGTCTCTTTTACTTCCCCTGGTCGTAAACTTAAACTAAAGTTGAGTTTAGGTTTCTATTGTAACATGACTCATGTAATTAGAATCTTTGAGAAGAATCTAGAGAAATATGTTTTGCTGAAAAAAAAATGTTGAGATTTTTTTTTAGATCATGGACAATTTTATCCTTAGTTTAGGGAGCAGTTCTCTTTGAACCAACTATCTTTCTTCAATTGCCCTTTTTTTTTTTTTTTTTTTTTTGAGACATAGTCTTGCTCTGTCGCCCAGGCTGGAGTGCAGTGGCGCAATCTCAGCTCACTGCAAGCTCCGCCTCCTGGGTTCACGCCATTCTCCTGCCTCAGCTTCCAGAATAGCTGGGACTACAGGTGCCCACCACCACTCCCAGCTAATTTTTTTGTATTTTTAGTAGAGATGGGGTTTCACCATGTTAGCCAGGATGGTCTCCGTCTCCTGATCTTGGGGTCCACCTGCCTCGGCCTCCCAAAGTGCTGGGATTACAGGCATGAGCCACGGTACCTGGCCCTTCAATTGCCCTTTCTAAGAGTCTGATAAACTGGGTTCATGCCTTAGATTGCTTTTAACAAGCTATATTATCTCAGACAAATTACCTGAACTCTCTTGCCTTAATATCTTTAAATCTGAAAAATGGGAATTGTATCATCTACATAATGTACTTATAATTAGTAAATTAGAAACAAACAAAATATACATATATATACATATACATATGTATATTTGCAATAGCTTCCTCATAGGAAATGTCTGGAAAACAATTGTCTAATTAAGAGCAATTAAAAACTGTACACTTTAAAATGTCAAGATTCATTCATTATCCCAAAGCCAATAACAGCTTTTTTTAATCCATCTGCCTATTTGTTTATTTATTTATTCATCTTCATTTTCATCAAGAGAGACCTGTAAAATGTGTTCCTTTAACAAGGAACTCAGGCTGGGCATGGTGGCTCAGCCTGTAATCCTAGCACTTTGGGAGGTAGAGGCAGGAGGATCACGTGAGCTCAGGAATTAGAGACCAGCCTGGGCAACATAGAAAGACTTTGCCTCTACTAAAAATTAAAAGAAAAATCAACTGGGCCGGCTGTGCAGTGATGTGTGCCTGTGGTTCTATTATAGTCCCAGCTATTTGGGAGGCTGAGGCAGGAGGATCACTTAAACCCAGGAGATTGAGGCTGCAGTGAGCTATGACTATGCCACTGTACTCCAGCCTGGGCAACAGAGCCAGATCCTTTTTTTATTTAAAAAAAAAAAAAAAAAGATAAAACTCAAATTTGGACTTTTTTTTCTTTTCCTTTCTGTAATAACAGCTATTTTCTAAAAGATGCAGGAATAAAATATTTATTTGAAATTTAGTATGTTTGCACAGTGTGTTTCACATATAAAGGAGATTGAAGTTTCTCTAATAGGTAAAAATAAGTCCTCAATTAATTGCCTCAGCCCAGGAAGAGGGTATTTTCATTTGGGAACCTGCTGAGAGGTCTGCAGGAGACTCATCATAGTGCCAGCAGCTCCCATAACTTCGCCTGGGTCCCACCAGGCCACGCGTGCGGAGCTGCCCACACACCTCAGTCAAAAGAGCTCTCGCCGTCTATCCTACTGGAGAGAGATCATTAAAAATGCAGCCAAGTGTGATGCTCTCACACTCGGCAGTTCTGTGCTTTATGTAAAGGAAACTTCCCCTGTACTAGCATTGGTATTTAAGCTTCCAGAGGCTTCCAGTGGCTTCCAGATGATGCTTACAGTGGGCTCACTGACGCAATTTATTTCCCTCCATCTTAGATTGTCAACTCTATCATGACCTGCAACTGAAACCAGAGTGATTTCTTTATGTCCTTGGAATTATGGGAGTAAGAAGAAGGAGGCAAAATGCTATTTTTTCTCATCTATGTTATTCAGAATAAAAATAAAATCATTCTTAATTGCCCTCTGACACGTGCGGTGTCTATTAAACTCACAACATCGTCTTAGCTTCTTTCCCTACTCACAGAAGGGGGCCCTGAGAATCCACACAATGGCACAGTGGGTTGGGCTAGGTGTAAACAGCTGATATAAGATGGGTCAATTGAATTTGGAATTGAAATTTTATAAGCTATATTTCATGCTAGATTAGCTCCCAGCAAACACAAAGTCTATGGGGGTGTCTTTAGAAATTCAGAGCTATGATTTCAGTGTCTTTCACCTGATAGATACTGTAAATACTAAAGCAGATTTGCAGATAGAAAAGAAGAAGTTGGCTTGAACAGAGAGACTTTGAAATATGACATCTTTGTGCATTTCCTAGACTGTATAGATGCTGTCCCATGCCTTGTCCAAGGGCTGGGTGTATTACCACCCCACAAGACACGACTGTGGGCTTCAACTAAATGCCCAATTTTTATTTTATCCAATTTGTTTTGGTTTCTTCTGCTTGCAAACAAAGTGCTCTAACTCAGCGGGGTGACATGTAGTAAAAAAAAATAGCTGAGCTATACCTAAACATACAGAAAAGGTGCCAAGAAATGAGTGAACACCTAATGTGATTCCTAACAACTTTGCTATAAAAAATTCATTTAACCCTAAAAGTGTCTCATGGTAAGGAGATTTAGTAGGTCCTTTTTACTGAAGAATAAACTGAGACTCAGCTAATTCAAGTGATTTGGATAAGATGCTAAAGTCCGTAAGTTTTGGCATCAAAGTATGAAGCCAGCTCAACTATATCGAAAGTATGAGGATGCCACACTAGTCCTTAAAGAAAGACAAAGGCAATATATGACCTGTCACTTCTGAATTCCTTGACTACAAGTTGGTTTATTTATAGAACATAGAGACATACTTATCAAATTAACTGAAATGGAGCCTCAAATATCATTCAAATGCAGTCAGGTAGGGATACAGTCCAGCAAGGACAACCCATCTTCTCCATGTATAATAAGCAATTAAATGAGATTCTTGGCAATTCAATCAGAGAGGGACAGAAATATTGAAATTCCTTGGATTAAGAAAAATAAATTTTTAACACAGTTGACCTTTGTCATTTTCATGTAAGAGAAACCAATGATGAGCCACTGAACTAGCAAATTAGCTCTTCAGAGCTGTTGACAAGGTCAGTAAGAAATGAAACCCATTTTAACAAAGATGAGCTGGTTTCTTAAGTGTATGACTCAGTTTTGGAGGCTTTAGCCATAAAGAAGTTCAGAGGAATTTTGAAAACAGACTTGAAAAATGTACAGATTTTATTTTTTTATCTTGAGACATTTGACTCTTTTCTTCTCCCTGGAAAACCAGTGAAATGTAAAGATGGGATTTTCAAATCTTCTGAAAGGTGCAGTTGTTTTATTTTTTTCAGCTGTTTAAAAGCAAACATTTGAAATGCTGGGCGTCTAAACTACATCAGGCACTGTTACTTCCATAGATCATTTACTCCTCACATGAGAAGAGGAAACATTCTTTCAAATTTAAAAATATACAATTTACAAACAGAAAATTTTCATAATTTGTTATAATCTCTTTCCCCCATAACTATGTTAAAATTTAAGATCTCTGTGGAGAATGTGGGGTGCAGAAATAAGGCAAAGGCTAGTTTGGAGATCATCAATTTTATTGTTTATATTTTCTGGGTACAGGCTTGACTATAGTTTCTATACTTTCTTGAGATGGGCATGGACCTTTGACTGAGTTCTAGCCAATGGCTGTAAGCAGAAATGCTTTGCAGCAATTCCTCTCTGGTCTATAAAATACTCCCGCTAACAATTTTTCTTGTTCCCCTCATTCCATTGGCCTGATGGAGACAAGCACAGCAAGTCTGAAAGTCCTGCGTTAAAGGTAGGATAGTGCAACACGAAATGTGCCTGGGTCCCGGAATCACCACATGGAGAAGAGCCATTCACCAATGGGGAGCATTTATTCTGGACCTCAAATGGCAAAACATAAATTGTAGTGTACTTGAATCCTTAAGACATTTGGGAATGTACTACCACAATTAGTGTCAACTTAACTAGTATAAAGAGATAAAGACCATGAGGGTGATAGGTTTGTTGGTAGGACTTTTACATTGAAACATGGTCCTTAGACGTGAAAATTAGTTTTATTAATATATGACAACTTGGCTAGGTCGTGGTGCCTGGTTGTTTGATCAAACACTAGTCTAAATGTTACTGTCAAGGCATTTTTCAGTTGTAATTGACGTTTATAATCCATTGACTTTAATGAAAGCAGATTACCCTCCACTCTGTGGGTGAGCCTCATCCAATCCGTTGAAGGCTTTAAGTGGAAGAACCAAGGGTTCCCGAAGAAGGAATTATGGCTCCAGACTGCAACATAGAAATTCTGCCTGAGTTTCCAGACTTTGGACTCAAGACTGATACATTACCTCTTACGGATCTCCAGGCGACTGGCTTGTCCTGTGGATTACAGACTTGCCAGCTCCCAGAACTGAGTAAGCAAATTTCTTAAACTAAATACATACATATGTATGCTATATATATTATATATACAAATATATCAATATAATATATACCATATAAGTCTACTATATGTTATATATATTAAAATATAATGATATGTGTTATATGTAATATTTATTTAAAGAAATTAACTTAAATGCATTTATTTATTTGTTTGTGTTAAGCACTATAGACACACATGGAAAGAGAGAGAGGTGGGGGGTGGTACTTGGGATGCTGGCTGATGAATGAGATGCTACTACTGACTGGCATGCTCTCATTTCTGGAGTCAGGGAAAAACGGTACGGAGAATCAGCCAGTTTCCAGGACTCCTAACCAACATCCTGCAACACTGGGACACTGGCTAAAATCCTCTGTCATGTTCCATGGCAGACAGTCCTGCTAACTCAGGTATTCACTGTCCCTCCCAAAGGAGGATTATGCTTTCTAGCCCCACTGACATCAGGGGTGGCCACTTGACCTGCTCCGTCTGATAACACCTGATCAGAGGGGCATGTCACATCTAGTAAGAGGCTTTAAGAGTCAACATAGGGTTCCTTCTCTTTTCCTTTTGCAGCATGGTTTGCAATGTTCTAGAGACAGGCTGTACCCTCTGTGTGGATCCCATAGACCCACACGTGAAGTAGGGGCTAAAGCCAAGCCACTGTGAGTCAACAGCCGACTCACTATGGAGCCACAGTATGAGCAAGAAATAAGCCTTCTCTATTGAAAGCCACACAAAATGTGTAGTGATTTGTTACTGTAACATATATTAACCTATCCTGACCCATCTATATCTAACTATCCACATCTATAGATAGCCCCAATTCAAATCCTGGTTCCTACCAGTTCCTAGCTGTGTGTTTGGACAAGTCATTTAGCTTCTCTGTTGCTCAATTGTCTCCTCTTTAAAAAGGAAAGTACTCACATAAAGCATTGTTGTAAGGATTCAGTTAACCTATGTAAAGCTTTTATTTGTTACAGGCACATAAAATGCATTAATAAATAGTTTCTGTGCTTTTTTTTTTTTTTTTTCCAGACAGAGTCTTGCTCTGTTGCTAGGCTGGAGTGCAGTGGCATGATCTCAGCTCACTGCAACCTCCACCTCCTGGGTTCAAGTGATTCCCCTGCCTCAGCCTCCTGAGTAGCTGGGACTACAGGCATGTGCCACCACACTCAGCTAATTTTTTTGTATTTTAGTAGAGTTGGGTTTTCACCATGTTGGCCAGGATGGTCTCGATCTCCTGACTTCATAATCTGCCCGCCTCGGCCTCCCAAAGTGCTGGGATGACAGGCTATCTCATGCTTTTAAAACTCCTCTCCACACAGTGACCAGGAGGCCGTCACCTTCAGACAAGACAAAACTCAAAAAGTAATGCATAATCTCCACTCTACAAAGAACCAGCCAATTCTTGGGGAGGAGCAGTGGAAGTAATTTTTTTTTAATAAGGTGCCAGGTAATACCTATTTTAGGATTTGCAAGTTTTATTTGGTATCTCTTACATATTCTCCTTGTTATCATTTTTTTCTTTGTCCTTCTCTTTTTATAGATCTTTAAACATGCAAAAGCAATTCTTAGTTGGAGGGACATATAAAAACAGGTCATGGCCAAATTTGGCCAGTGAGCAGAGTTTGACAATCCCTGATCTAACCAATACTTATGACATCTATTTCGATTGATTTTCTTTATAGGAGATTCCTACCTAACCTATATTCTGGAAGGAGCTCAAGACCACCTTTCGTGCAGGTAAACTTTCAGCGCACAAGGTGTATGCCTGCATTCATCCATTCAGTGTACTTTCCCTGAGATCTAACTGTGAGTCATCAGCTCTTCTCTAGCTGGTTTCACTTCAATAACATGGGAGGTGATGCATTCCCTTGGCTCATTGGTCAGCAGTGAGGTAGACTTATTCATTACTAGAGACGTTAAGTACAGCCAATGAAACTGATTCTTGAAGGGAAAGCAGAAATTTTTGTTTATATGAACAAATATTGATGAGCCACATTGCAAAATAACAAAGGACTTCTGGTGTGGGTGTTTAGTACAGTCTTGTTTGATAGGAAAACTGTGTTGTTGGCATGAATTCTGTTCTGTCCCTATGATGGCCATCAGTGATCCATAGAGGTTGGGAATGCACTGCATTAGGGTTGTCATGAGCATGTGGATGAAACAAATGCTGACAGTTCCTCATTGGAAAATCCCACTGCAAGTGAATCTTCAAGATTGGTTCCTCTTTCCAATACTGCAGGAATTCCACCTTCTGAGTTTTATTAAAAGACAATAGATTGAGTGAGCAGGGGCACACATTTCTATAAGGAAGTTGTGATGCCCTGTGTTTCAGCTCTACAGGTAGGAGCCCTATAAGACTTCACATTGACTGAATCTGACGATTTCACAATCTTTTCTAACAATGTTGTCCAACTTAGCTACTGCCTCTTCTAGTCTTTGGCATTTGCTTTCAAATTCTGTTTGTCCATCTGTTATTTGTCCTCTGGCATTGTTGCCTGCCCATTTTTTATGTTTTTCTGTTTTTTGGGTTTTTTTTTTCTTTCTGTCTTCCCAGTAATTTTGCAATATGAGCCTATTGATTGACTTTTTTTATCTTGCTTCCTTTTTGAGGACAGGCTATGAGAAATTCTAGAACTGGAGAGAAGTGTAGGGTCTGATTTCTCTGGTGGCATATGTCTGCATCCAAACTGTGTGTTTACAGAAACACAGGGTACACAGCTCTATGCTTATAAAGCCACAAAGTTAATGTGGCCTGTTTTCCCAGAAAATTTTACATCACAATGAGTTGAAACTTTTTATTGTCATCAATATGGGTCTATTACAGAAACTGTCAATGTGTCCCGTTGTTTTAAGTAAATATAAAAACAATATTGCTGAATGCCTTTTTAGGTTTTGCCTCAAGTTATCTCTCCCTGCTCTTAGAGAACAAGTGTAAAAAAGCAACCTTGGAAACACTAACTAAGCCATAGGCTGAGTGGGGGAGATCCTCAGTGCACACCCCTCAGTGCTTCCTATGCACCAGGCACTGTGCTTGATCTTTCCCATGGATCATCTTAATGATAATCTTTATGATACACAGGCCCACAATATTTACCCTTTTGACAAAATCAAGGCTGAAAGAGCCAAATTAAGGTTAGCAGGATAATGTTATTCCCATTTTATTAAGTAACTTTTCTAAGGCCATGCCTAAGAAAGATATTAACGCAACATTTCAAGTTGAGAGCTGTTCTCTCCTTATAAGGAGAGATTTTTTGCTGATATTATGGTCTGAATTGTATATGTCCCCCTTCCCCAAAAAAAGCCTGTGTTGAAGTACTAAGCCCCAGTACCTCAGACTGTGACCGTATTTGGAGATAGGGTCTTTAAGGGAGTTATTAAGTTAAAACGAAGTCATCAAGGTGGACTTTAATGCATTATAACTGATTTCCTTATATAAAAAGGACACAGAAACACACAGAGGAAGATAATCTGAAGACACAGGGAGAAGACAGCTATCTGAGGCCAGGAGAGAGGCTGCAGAAGGTACCAGCCCTACTGGCACCTTGATCTTGGACTTCCAGCCCCCAGAACTGTGAGAAAATAACTTTCTGTGGTATTAGTCACCTACTCTGTGGCATTTTGTTACAGCAGCCACAGGAAACCAATGCAGGAAACTAATGACAAGGTATTCTCTCTATCTCTATCTCTGTCTCTGTCTCTGTCTCTATCTCTCTGTAATCTATATCTATATCATCTATATCTGTATCTATACTGCTTGACTTTACCTTATCTGAAATGCTTGGGATGAGAAGTATTCCAGATTCGGGATTTTTAACAATTTTGGAATATTTGCATTACCCTGTGGATATCATGCAGGGCTTTTTGACATTTTCAACATTGTCTTTGCACCATAGAGGTCAGAATAAGAAAACAAATACAGTGAGTAGCACACATAGGTCTGGGCCCCAAGTGGGGCATGGCAGGGAACCTGCCATTGGCATGTCCAGCCTGTACACATGCCGTTTTATTACTATTTGTGTGCGTGTTTGCAAGGGGGAAATTGAGTATGCAAGGAAAAGACATATTATAGCTGAAGGGGTCGGTCACATGAGGTCAGTGTGAAATTTTCCACTAATTCAGTCATATTGGCCAACACTCAAAAAGTGTAGGATTTTGGAGCATTTAGAATTTTGGGTTTTCCCATTAGCGATAGTCAATCTCTATCTGCATCTATCTATCCAATCACCTATCAATATTCAGATATAGTAGATGTAGAGACACATGTAATTCAAATATAAAACATTATAAAGGGGATTTAGTCTTTCCTTTCTAACTATTGTAAAATAGAACCTATTTTAATGACAACACAGTGTTTTCCAATCTTTACCCATCTATATGCTTGCAAGGTTTCTACACAGTGGTAATGACAGCATACACATGCATGTATGTTCTAATATTTCCCTTTATCATTAACACGCAAATATTTATAAAAATTAAAAAAGAGTCTGTTAAATTACAAACTATTTCTTATGGCAATATATTGAAATGTTGTTATATATTTTTTGTTTTTGTGCGTTCATCACATTAATAATCATTTTAGAAAATGTACAGAGTAGAAATATCATCTCCAGAATAAATTTTAAAATCTCTCATCATTTTATTATTCAGAGATGGTATGTGAACATTTTGTTGTTAGTGTTTCCATTTTACATTTGTATAAATGCACACATATACACATTGAAATGTATACATATTCAACCTACTTTTCTGTGTTCTTTGTATAGGAAAAGTACTAAATCCTTACCTGTTATCTCTGAAGCAAATATTTTCCCAGATTTGTGTTGTTTTTATTTTCATTTAAAAGAGTTTGTTTGTTTGTTTGTTTGTTTGTTTGTTTTTTACATTCAAACCTCTTGAATTGTATGAGATATTTTTTCGGTCATTTTCATGCTTCAAAATTATGCCTCTATCCTGAAATCAGATAAGTATTCGCTTGGATACTATATGTGTTATGGACTAAATGTTTGAATTCATGTGTTGAAATTCTAATCCCCAGTAGCATGGCATCAGGATTTCAGGAAGTGGGGCCTTTGGCAGGTAATTAGGTCATGAATGTGGAGCCCTCCTGAATGGGATTAGTGCCCTTGTAAGAAGGGGAAGAGAGCTAGCCCTCTGTCTTTCTCCCATGTGAGAACACAATGAAAAGTCTGTAGTCTGCAAGCCTGGAAGAGAGCCCTGAACAGAACCCAGCCATGCTAGCATCTTGATGTCAGACTTCCAGCCTCCACCACTATGAGAGAGAAATTTCTGTTGTTTATACGCTGCCTAGTGTATGGTACTTTGTTATAACACCTCAAACAAACTAAGACAACACAGTTTCACTTTTTCCACCTAATTATTTAATCTCTCTGGAATTTACCACTACAGAGTATTTATGGAAGCCCCTACTAGTATTTCTCAAGAGGTTAATAAACAATCCCAGTGATACGTTGTGAACTGTTCTTCCCTTTTCCACTGCACTAGTTTTCTATTTCTGCATTGCAAGGTCCACAGACGTAGCGACTTAAAACAGCAGCTGCTATTAGCTCACTGTTCTGTAGGTCAGAATTCTAGGCACAGTGTGTCTCGGGCCCTGCTCAGGGCCTCACAAGTCTGGAATCAAGATGTCAATGCATGTGCCGTCATCCAGAAACTCCATTAGAGAAAGATTTCCCTCCTTCTCTCTCAGGTTGTTGGAAGAATTCATTTTCTTGCCTTTGTAATACTCAAGTCCCCATTTCCTTGCTCACAGCTGAGGGGCTGAGGATCACCCTCAGCCCCTAGAGCCTGACCTCAGTTTCTTGTCATGTGACCCCATCCATAACCCCTCTCACATTTTTTTTTTCCTTGAGACAGATCCTCACTCTGTCGCCTAGGCTGGAGTGCAGTGGTGCAATCTTGGCTCACTGCAACCTCTGCCTCCCAGGTTCACGTGATTATCCTGCCTCAGCCTCTCAAGTAGCTCGGATTACAAGCCTGCACCACCATGCCTGGCTGAGTTTTGTATTTTTAGTAGAAATGAGGTTTCACCATGTTAGCCGGTCTGGTCTCGAAGTCCTGACTTCAAGTGATCCAACTGCCTGGTCCTCCCAAAGTGCTAGAATTACAGGTGTGAACCACCGAGCCCAGCCTCACATTTTGAATCTTGAGGAAGGACTAAATCACTTTTAGATACCTTCTGATTCGGTCAAGACTACCAGAATGATCTCCCTTCTTATTAACTCAGTCTACTGATTACAAACCTTAATTACATTTGCAAAACGTACTCATATATGGTAACCTAACAAGGGGGATGCTGCTCGTCATATTCACCAGTCCTGGTGACACTGAGTCAAAGGAGTTGGGGGAGGGGGATGGCGGTTATGCAGGGTATGTAGCAGGGAGCACAGATCCTGGGAACAAGTCCAAAATTTTGCCTACTTCCTCATTACCTTTCTATCACATGTTACTATAGTTCATCTTTGATAAATATTTGATAACTTCTTTATCACATGGTACTGTATTTCATTTTTGTTCTGTACATCATGACCTGCCAATGAACTCTGTACTCAGGCCTGTGCTCTGTTGCTATCATTATTATAGAAATATAAAATGTTTTGTGACATAGCTAGGCTAGGTGCCCTCAGTTTTGTCTTCTCCCAAGAATAACTGTCTGCACTGCCTTTTATTTATATATTTTTTCTCCCAAAGGAACCCTGGCACCATTTATCAAGCTCCCATTCCCCAGTCTGGAGGCTGTCTTATCTGAAATTTGACTTTGAGCTAGTGAAACCGATGTATTATGTTGGGGAAAAATTACACCTTTACAGTGTGTGGTCTTTCTACATAGACCGTACATTTACTTCCAAATTTGATTAAACACACATGTGTTGAGTGTCAACTCTTCGCTGGACAGAATTGAACATAAAGAAGTGTGCTCCATAGAGCTTTGGTTTATGTTAAGAAGATGGATGATAAATAAGTAAACAAGTGAATAAAATTATTTCAAATAATGCTAAGTGCTGGGAAGAATAGGGTGAAGTCGTGAAAGTGACTGGGCTGACCGTGGGTGTGAGAGATGGGAAAAGCCATACTTGTTCCTCTTCTGATAAAGTCAATACTTCTGACACAACATCTGTACGTTTTTTCCCACACATCAGTTCTCTAGCAGACACCAACTGGGTGTCCCATGACTTAACTCAATTCTGACACTATGTATTTGGAGATAGCATCGGATCCCATGGGTTAAATTCTCAAACCTACAAGACTGCTCCCTACTTTAGATGCCCGTGAAAGGTAGTAGGTTACCCACAACTTCAGCCAAACTTGCTTACAAATCAAGTGTCCACTAGCCCTGTTCTCAGGTGTGATTAATTTGCTAGAGTGACTCACAGAATGCAGGGGAACATGTGCTTACGTTTACTGTATTGCTTATGTTTATTGTGAAGGATTTTCCAAAAGATGCAGATGAACAGCCGGATGAAAAGGTGCATAGAATGAGATAGGGGAGAGAGAGCAAGAAATTTCCATGCCCTCTCCCGGCAAGCCACCCTACAGTTACCTTTAAGTGTTCAGCAATTTGGAAGTTCTCAGAACCCTGTCCTTTTGGGGGTTTATGAAAGTTTCATTACATAGGTGTGATCGATGACATCATTGACCACAGGTGATCAACCCAACCTTTAGTTTTTCTCGCCTCCCCAGAGTTCAAGGACAAGGATGAAAATTTCGATCCCACCAATTCTAGGGCTGGTACCTCAGCCTGGTACCAACCAGGCCCCATCTTGATGCTGGGAGCCACCAGCCACCAACCATCTCATAAGCATACAAATTAGATACTCTTAAGTGATACTAAAAGATTCCAAGGTTTTTGGGGAGCTATGTGCAGGAAAAATGGGACAAATGATGGCAAAACATATATATATATATATATATATATATACACACACATACACACACACACACACACACACATATATATAATATTACAATTACAGTATCACACTGGGCAGCTATGGAACGGAAGTAAGGGAATCCTCTTTGAGATGATTGGACGCTTTGATAATCCTCAACCAATTATGAAATCAGGAGGAAATGCATTTGGGGAAGAGGAAGTGGTAAGTGTAAACACCCTGGAACTGCACAGGATACTATTCATGAGGTACCTGAATCAAGTCTATGTTTACATTTCTGGTGAATAAGTTTGTGCAATGTTTCCTATAAGTGTACTGTATCCATAGTGCTTCTAGATAAAATTATATTTTCTGGTTTCTAGAGAGAATGGATTAAAATTTCCATATTTTCTAAATGATTGCTTCTAACATATGGAAAAGTCATTACATTTTATATTTTTTGAAACAGTCTCATTACTTAACTGTGATTATTCCAAAATTTTTTTTGTTTATAAACCACTGCATTTTCTGTTCTCCTGTTTTTGTGGTAGACACTCATAACAAATGCAATCATGATGATTTTGCAATAATCTAAATTTTGCATCCCCCTTTTAAAATGTCATCATAGTTTTGCTCTCGTTTCATATCTTAGCACTGGTTTTATTTTCACACATCCCAGTGGGAATTATTCTTCTGTTTCACAGCAAGTTGCCTTTTGGTTTAAGGTGGGGGGGGTGGGATTCTTTTCTGATATTTTTATGTTAGATACAGGAGCTCTTCTCATTTTGGATGTATTATAAATGAAAGCACTCTAAAGTATCTGTTTTCTTCAAGTTTAGTTTTCCTCTGAATAATTTCCTTTAAATATATAAAGAAGAGCCAGATTCCTGGGTTAGAAGGAATCACTGGGGTGCTGGTTGGGGATAATGACTCTGGGCAATGTTTATCAGTTGTTTACTTGCAATGACCTATCTAGGAGTTTGCTTTATAAATAATAATTCAGTTGTCTTGGGGGAAAACTGATTCTTCGTGACAGCCGTGGGGAGGGATGAAGAGAAGAGAGAGGCAGTCTGACCCAGGCAACATCTTGAAAACACAGCTAAGAGTCTGTTCTACTCCTTTTCTGCAAAGTGGCTCCTGCTTATCAGGAATTGGCCATTCCCATCCCTGTGGAAGTAGTAATGCCTCCTGTCCTGAATCTACACCCTGCTGTTAATTTGCTGTGCAATTTGGGCGACCAGTTAACTCCTCTGAGCCTCTTTTTCCTCATGAGGGTTATGTCCTGTATCTTGTAGGGACTGCTATTAGTATTCAATAACATACATTATATAAAGTGTCAAGCATCTTGCACAGAGCAAATCCTCAAAAATGTGACCATATTTTCTTTCTTTAGTCTTCCAAACCAAAAAGAATTTCTAGTTGCAACAGAGTCTACAGACATTTCTGTTTAATGTCTCATGTGGAAAAGCAAACACTCAGTAACTGGGAATCATGATTACTGTGGCTGCTTTGTTGTTATTGCTATTTCTGTCATCATCCTCATCATCATCCCCATTGAGATGAGTCTAAGTCAACTGGGTCACCTGGTGAACAGGACTTTAAGATGGTTAGGCCAGTCATTAGACACTGTATCTTGAAATCCTAAAGCATAAAGATAGTTATCTGCAAAAGATATACTCTGTTCCTTACACGCTAAGAATGACTGTATCAATGACTGAAGAAGTCACAATGACCGTTTCTTCCTCCCTGTGGAAATTCTTTCCCTTTTCCTCCACTTCACTTCCCCTCTGCCCATCAGTCTATTTGACTCAACAGACACTTCTGAGAACACATGTTTCTATATTTATTACAACTGTGCCCATATAGCTCAAGACTAGACTGCCAATCTAGTGCCCTCTTAACCCTGCCCCACAAAACACTAAATTTCTCATGTAAATTGTAGGAATTTATTTCTAAACTCTGCCATAATTTTTAACCATCAGTTTGGGTGCTATTTCTCTAGACTTTATTATTTCCACGTCATTTCACAACGAATGGCTGATATACAAAGTGAAATATAAAGTGGAGGAATGATCAGGGAAATTCAAAGCACAAAAGCCATTTAAATTCACGTTCCTGTACCTGGGTGGTTTTGTGGAGATGCTGTGAGCAGGCGGTACAGTCTTCAGGCCCAGCAGTTATCATACTTGCCTTTAGGAGTTGGTTAATGCTGGCTTGGGCACTGCCAGGTACAACTGAGCAACACTCACCAGGGGTCATTCTTTGCCATATACATATTAAGTGTCTTAATGAAAAAAAAAAAGAAAAGAAACACAATCTGCTGTTGAAATGTTGGACTTTGACTTGGAGTTGAATAAATACACTGGATTTGGGATCTGCTAGACCAAGCTTTAAAGCTCATTTACAACACATAAATAACTCTCCTTGAAATGCAGTTTTCCACCTGGAAAATTGGAGTAATAACATTTGCCACAATAGCATTTTTGGGGGAATGTTAGTGATATAATAAGCATTCTATATAGAATGACACTTTATAAGCTTGTAATAAATTATAACTATAATGAGTGTAATTATCATTTGTTGTGTCTCCAAAGTAGAACCATTGTCACCCATTGAATGTTTATAGCTTCTACTTGGAGTTGTGACTTCTGGGGCAAAGCCCACCATGGCCAATGACCATTTCCTCCTTTATCTTTAAGACTTAAAGTCCAATGATCTCTCCAGTGAGTTAATCCTAGCTGAACCCCAAATTAGTTTCCTTTTGTCAGCTTCCAGCCAGATACTTCTGCTGAGATCTGCTTGCCTTTCCCTTGGAGCTCAAAGCCATAAAGGTTTAAGAATTCAGCCGGGGATAAACTAGAAGCTTATTCTGGATTATTTAGTATGGTCCATAAAGTATTCATTTGCCCCTCACCATTGTCTGGGGTGCATAAGGAAAAAGTTTAGGCCCTAGCAACTAAGTAAGCACTGAGCAGAAGATGTTATCGCTAACCCCTTGTGAGGTCACCCTGCCCTACTGCACATCACTGAGCTTGTGGTCCCAAGAAGCAGAGCCTGAGATGGAGATCTTTGTGCAAGTGATTTACTGAGAAGAAAACTTTAAAAAGAGGGAGGAAATCAAGGAGTGGGCATGTGAAGATGCTGAGCAAGGATGAAGTCTCAGATGCAGGCTAGCTCATGCCTGATCCCACAGAAGCTCTGGGGTATAAATGGCACCACAATGTTGGTCCCCTTGGTGACTTGGACTCCAGACGATTGTTCCCACGCATCAGTTAGCTATTAGTTGCAGGCCACCTGTGTTGGGTTGGGTGGGTGGAGAATGCAATTTCTAGGGTGAGGAGTTCTAACAGCAGAGGGTGTTTCTCTACAGAATGGTGCAGCTTTGAGCCTACAACAGCCAAGACTTGCAGCAACTGGAAGATGGGTGATCAGTCTGAATAAAGCAGATCTGTACAAAGTCCCAAGTGACCACTAAGCTGACTGCTCTTCCTGAACCCCTGAGACACACATTTGCCCCCATTTTACATAGCAATTGGTACTTGGTCCTGATTCTCAAATGAGTGCCCAGAGGAAACAATAGATCCTCAGAGCTCAATTCTGCATCTGACAATCTCCTACTATCCTGATTGTTGAGTGTATTCATAATCATTTATCTAATGCATCTCTTTTTCACCAGATGGCAAACTTCAGCCCAGTAAAGACAGTCTGCCATGTCGCCTTTATCCAGAACATTGCCCCTACACTGCAGTAGATGCTCAGTAAAAACATGTGGACATACACACATGAACATACACATCTACACAGATGTGGCATCTCAGGGATGTATAATCATTCTCAGAAGTAGAGCAGTTTAAGTTCATGTTGAGAAAATATTGGCTCTAACTGTAACGTAATCTGCTTCTGTGTGTCATGGACTTGGCACCATCCACCACTTACATCATTCCACAGAACAGAGCCAGTCCTGTTGTTAATCATCCTGATTCCTCACTGTGCTAAAGTTCACCATGGATAGAAATGATTGGCATCTCTGATATGCAAAGACCTAGTGAAGGTTTGCAATGACTGACTTTCTTTGACCTGGGCCACTGTAGATATCTAAGCAAAATCTCCTCTCCCAAACTGGCCTAGAAAAGTAAAAAAAAAAAAAAAAAAAAAGGGCAGGGTGGGGGGACTTGGAGGATTTGACTCTCTTCTGGACAATGAGAATAAATAAGGAAGAGTCACCTCCCGATGACCACACAGCCAAGTTATAAGGGGACTCCCATCACTTACATGTGTACAGAGCAAACCTGCCCATGGCCCACCTTTAATCAAAAAGTATTTTCTGTTGCATAAGCCCAAGCTTCCGAAACTCTCTCTCCTTGTCCATTCCTGCTTCCTTCATCCTTTTCTCATTCTCTGATCATTTTTATCCCTACAGGTCCAAGACAT
The DNA here is from genome assembly GCF_049350105.2 of Macaca mulatta. NCBI lineage: Eukaryota > Metazoa > Chordata > Mammalia > Primates > Cercopithecidae > Macaca > Macaca mulatta. The sequence goes on from NC_133412.1 coordinate 171,447,852, forward strand.
GGTGGAGAGCAGACTCAAAGCCTGACCAAGTCAAACTCAGGATCTTGGATATATAACTTGCCCATGATCCCATAGTCTGAACTATCCCTGGACATAGCTTGATCTTCACTTTCAGTCAAAATCATCTTTCCTCCTTGCCAGACCTAGTTCCTCCCCTACATATACACACAAAATAAGCCTCCTTTATTCAATATAGTTGTCATTTCCAAGGTCACTGTCAGGCATGAGTATGTTGACCACATAAGCAACACTCAAACCACGGGAAGTAGGACTTGAACTAGAGGCCAGAGTGAAAGAGTTCAGATATGGAAGGAGTCCGATCAGAGAGAGCTCAGGACTCACATCATGTAGCTTTTCTGGAAAGAGGGCTGAATGCAGAGGATAAGTCCTGGGATTTGGTGCTCAATGACACGTTCCTGGGGAATGGCATACCTCAGAGCCAAGGGTGCTCATTTGCAGAGCTGCACACTGAGGCTACAGAAATGCTTAGTGGCTCTGTGGCTGGAAGGGGCTGGTGTAATGTAATATGTGTGCCTGGGGAGAGAGCAGCAACCCTGAAGGCAGAGTGGATTTGGCTGCTCAGGTTCTGTGATTATGGGTGCTAGGATTCTCAGGCTCAGTTTTGAAAGGAGCCTCTGAACTCTTGGAAAAGCTCCGTCCAAATCAGAAATGATGAGAAGCTGAACCTAACCTTCGGCTCAAGTTCACCAGTGAAGAGCTCAGGAGTAGTCCAGGAGCCAGGGGTTATCAAATTGAACTTTATGCTCTTAAAGATAAAGACCATATCCCAGGGCTATGTCTTCTTTGCTAAAAATTACCAGCCAGCCTGGCTATTTATGAACTTTATTCGGAAGTATTTATTGAGCACCTACCATGTACCAGGCACTACATTATACGTTATGGATACTCACACAAAGTCCTAGTTCCTGCCTGTTGTGGTTAATTTTATGCGCCAGCTTGACTGGATTGCAGACTAATTAGATATTTGATCACACATCATTCTGAGTGTTTTTATGAGGCTGTTTAGGGAATGAGATTAACGTTTAAATTGGTGGGCTTTGGATAAGGCATACTGCCCTTCTGAATTTGCTTGGGCCTTAACCAATCAGTTGAAGGACTAAACAGAACAAAAAGGCTGACCTTGTCCTACATTACGGGGAACCTCTGTTATCTGACTGGCTTGAGCTGGAACATTGGGGTTTTTTTCCCGTGTCAAATCTCTTTCTGGGTTGAGAGTCTGCTGGTCTTCAGACAGAAACTTCTATGATAGACTCTCCTGATGCTCAGACTTGCACTGGAACTAAATTACTGGGTCTCCTGACTCTTGAACTTGCCAACCACAGACCTAGCCACATGAATGATAGGGACGTATTTTCTCCCTGCCTTTCTGTACTGCCTTTCACAATGTTGGCTTCACCCTCTGGTTCTATGCAATAGTCCTGGACGTTCTGGACTCTTCCCCATTGATTTTAAAAAAATGGCTGTAGCTGTTTCAGACTTTACACCCTCACAAAATACTATCCAGAGAAAGAGAAAGAGTTTCAAGAGATCCTATGAAGAAAAAGAAGGCTTTCTTTTCTCAGAATCCCCAATAAATACCTCATATTTCCTTGTCTCTGACTGGGTTGTGTGCTCATCCTTAAACCAATCACAGTCGCCAGAGGGATGGGTACAATAATTGGCAAAGCCAATGAGAGTCCACTCCTGAAACTAGCCACAGGGGTCAATTTTGCTATTAATTACAGCTGAGAACAGGAGGGAGCGGTTTCCCCTTAGCAATGCTAAGTACTGTTTCCTGAAGATGGTTGGATGGAAGAAAGAAAACAAGTACCATACAAGTTCACTCCACTGGCCTCCTCAGTTAAACCCTTCCATGTGCTGTTCCTCTCACCTCTGCCAATTCCCCTACCCTCATTTCTCATCTCAGACTAGTTCTATTCTATCCCCATTGACTGGTTGACATTTCTGGGGAGCTTTCCTGACCACTCTCTTCCTAGACCCACTTAAGTGTTCCTGTTGTGCCTTCCCCCGACACTCCCCTAACAAGCACCTGCTGCTCTCCTGGCACTTCCATCAGCGTCTGAATCACTTGTTTACTTGTTGCCCAAACCCACTGGACTATAAATTTTTTTCACAGTATTTCCAAAAGAAAACACATAGCTTCAGGCACTAGGAGCTGTGCTCAAAACTATTTGAAAGGTTAATGCAGGAATGTATGGATGAGTGAATGAATGAAGTGGGTGAATAATGAAATTAATGAATGAAGTGACTTGGACTTTAATCTTAAGCAACTGAAAGAAAGCTCTCATTATCAGCACTCCAGGCAAGTCAGCAGAGATCTTGTTTTCCTAGATACTGGTCAAATTTGACAGAGAATATTGTTTTGAAACATGAAATGCTGAAATCAGGGAAGAACCTGATTTAACATCGTAAGAAGAATCAGACATACAAAAATAGCAAAGTGAATGCAGTTAATTATGATTTAAATATTGATCATAAAGGACTCTTTCAGCCTGAATTAATGTAGCGAATTTCAAATCAAAGACCCTGCATAATCAGATAATGATTGACCATTGATCCTGGCGTTGTGCCAGATGACTAAGTCAGGTCTCATCCTTTCTTGGGAAACCTCCTCTTGGTGTTGACATTCCAGGGACAGGCATGGGTCCAGCAATGCACCCAAATGTTGAGTCTGCATAGATGTAATCAGAGATGGAGTACCAGACTGTCTTTGAGAGGGATTTCCTCCAAACCATGAAACTGATCATTAATCACTTTTGTGTAGCTTGCTGCGTTATTGCAATGATGGGGAAATTCAAGTAAAAAACAAAATTCACCTGACAATAAAAAATAAATTTGAGTCAATATCACAGTATATGTGGCAAAAAGCAGCTAAGCCATGGTCTCAACTGAAGATAGTCAGGACAGCGAGTCTTTCTATAGCACTTGGAATCTCACAGGGACCTTGGCTTTCCTGATGTCTTTACTGTACTTTGGTTTAACCAACCTGGGAGGACGACATCACCTCCCCTGTCTTGCAGAAGAGAAAACTGAGGCCCAGAAGGTTAATGGGATTTGTGTACAGGTACTAATAATTGCCCACCTAATGATTTGAATTCAAATATAGCTTCTTTAATGCTCTTCAGCACAACTTCCTCACTCTCCTTCTAAGTCAAATGTGAGCAGCATTAAAAGAAAATAAAAGTACAGTATCGTACAGAAAGCAACATGTCATTCATGGCTGTGTGTGCCCATAAATATATATGTGTGTGTGTGTGTGTATATATGCATGTATATATGTATGTATCTGTATGTATGCTAAAAAATAAAAATAACAACTACAACAACAACAAAAAACAAAACATGGAAGTAAAAAAAGAGTGATTTTCCAGCAGGTTCCTACAGAGCCCTTCTCTTGATTCCTGAGAGGTTCAATTAACGGATGCAAGTCATAAAACAGTGCATTTTCTCTCTGCTATGATGCATTGTTTTTAATCTCACTGCCTTGTATTATATCACATTCCTATAATTCTTCCGACAGGAAAAGGCTTGTTTCATAAAAATATAGTCCCCAGCATTTGAAATATAAGTTCACATGCCGGCAACATATATATCACCGAGCTGGCAAACTAACTCACTTACTTAATCCACTAAACTTCAGGTGCTTTCTATATTATGTGAAATGGCTTCAAACAGGCAGAAGCTGCCAGGACCCATCACGGCTTCTTTGCTCAAGAGAGACAAGAGGAGAAGGGAGAGGAGGGGGGAGTGGAAATTCCCTCAGTGGATTCCACAATAACATGCCTTTCATTATCACCCAGTGTCAGGACACTGGGTAATGTTCATTGTGCATGCACAATAAATTACTATTTACCTGGCAGTGCCTTTGATAAGCTCTTCTCCTCTCCCCCTTTCTGTCCACGCAGCACGGAGCAGCGAAACCCCTTTGCCTATCATTCTTATTAAGGTGATACCTTTTCTGAATAAGAAAGTACACACTTCCAAAGCTGGCACTCTCTGGGGTTTTTAAGGGACATTGTTTTTATTGGTTCCCTTTTATTTCTTCCACCCCGCTGTGTTTTAATGCTATAGTGACTTCTGTGTATACAACTCTCATATTGAAATGTCGGCTGCAGATATATGCAATATTAAAGAGCGCTTATGAATTTTTGACATCTAATTAGTCGCTACCCAGTTAACATGTCAGGACTCAGAGGGATTAGGGAGGCAGCCCTTTCTGAATAAGTTACAGTGAGGCTCCTGTCCTTTTCATGTATTATTCTTTAATGTAGGTGGTGATTATTTGGCTGTGATTAATTGATGAAGCCCATTGGTCTGGCAAGTGGTGCCGAATTCACCATTCCTCACTTTTATTTCTCTCAGTTGGGTTCTGCCACTTAATCGGAAGGACTTGCTTCCTTCCAGGCAATCTGTCTGTGCAGCATTCTGGGGCAGAGGGACTTTTCCTGGGTGACCCACCTCGACCCTTTCACAGCTCTTGACTCCCTGGTCAGCAGTGGGCTTTGCATCCTGCCTTCTTGGACAAGCCCTGTGCCCTGTGGCCCCTGGCCAGGCATGTCTGAAATGCTGCGGCACCCCCTATACAAAAGCTTCCTGTTGCTCCCCTTTTCTCTCGTATCTGATTTTCGAGCCTTGCTTTCTGGTACCTTTAACACCTGTAGCTCCCGGCCTGGCTCAGTTTACTTCTAGGTTCAGCTGCCTGCCAAGATGCCAGGTGACACTCGGGGCTCTCCAAGGCCGCTCCTGCCATTGTCTCCAGCTGGGGGGGCTCAAGAAACCACACACGTGAGATGCACAGTCTGATATGGCCGGCTCTGCCCCTCTGGGTAAGTGATACCAAGCTCTAAAAAAAGGCAACAATGAGAAGTGGATGTTGGGGAGAGGGGACCTGCTGGCTGCTTCTTTTGGGCACTGCCCCATGGGTGTCAGACACCCTGCTGTGTGCAAGCAGTTTCCACTTCCTAGGAACTCTATGCCCATGCAGTCCTCCCAGAAGCCCTTGTCCCAGCTCCCTGGGTTCCCACAGAGGAATCATCTCTGGAAGTGGGTTCCTGGGAATGTCGGATCTGATCGTCTTGGATTTGAAGCTGGGCATGACTTTTAACATTTAGATAAAGCAAGCAGGGAAATGGTTTGTGAGTACAGCTCTGTGTTTACGCACAGGGCAAAGGAGGGATTTTCTGCTTCACTGCATGACTCCCCTTCCATACCCCCATATGCGCACGCAGGCACACATATGTATACACACAGGTGCGTGCATCCATGCACACAGACCCACACATATACACACACAGGTCCCACACACACCCACAGATAGACACACACACTCCCATATACATGTGCAGGTGCACACACCCATGCACACACAGGCACACACAGGTACACACACAGACACACACTCTCTCTCCCACAGCTTTCTAAACAAAGGCTCTGCCCTCAGACTTTCCTACCCTAGCCTCCTGGTTTTATGAACAAATAATTCGGTGTTTTTGCAAAGCAGAATTCCCCCTCCCACCATTATAAACTCCCACCATTCAAATCTATAATTGGGGGAGTAACAGTGCTGTGGCTGACTTATCTTTTTAAATGCACCGACCCTGGACGAGCCATCCTAAAAATGTGTAATTATAAATAAACCTTCACCTATGTCAGCTGGCAGGGTTTTTAATTACTGCACTTGATGTCAATCAAGGCCAGCTCTGGGTGTGCATGTTAGGGGGTAATTTCAGAGGAATTTTGCGGACATAAGCTGTTCGCCTTATTCTATTATCTGCATTTAAAAGGGGAGGGGAGGAGATAAGGCGACAGCCAGGAGGGGAGAGAGAAAGAGCAGCTCATGGAAAGAAAATGGTGAGGGAGGCATTTTACCCAGGCTACAGCATCCCGCCTGGGCTGGGAAGGGCAGATACTGGACATCTCTCCTAACCCAGGGCCCCACACTGCTGACCCCCTCTTTGTCTCCCAATCCTTTCTTGCAGGAAGATCAGGAGGGAGCTGGGAGTGAGGTGTATATTTGCTGATGGAAGGGGGTGGGGGGAGTCCCTGCTAATCATGTGGGGACAAGGCGGGGATGGGGGTGGGGGTAGGATGAGGCGGGGAAGGAGAAGATCAGGAAGAGCAAGAAGTGGGGCGGGGTGGGGGGGCGCTAAAAGGAAAAAAATCAATTGATGCATATTCACTTTCTCCTCCACTGCGGATTCTATCCGAAGGAAACACTGAACTTTGTAGTGTTAGCAGCAGCTGAAATTTAGAATTATTGTTTCCTTCTAACAGAAGACTCATTTTCCACGGCCGCATTTGCAGCATAATAAGCTTTTTGTTATTTTTTCAATTAGAGTCAATTGACCTAACAAAATGCTTGGCAATTAAGTGATTTTTGTAATGGTCCGGGGGTAATTTAGTCGAGCTTGTCAGCTGTGTTTCATGAAGCCAGGCTGTCTTTTTTTTTTTTCCCCACTGCCTCTCTCTCTCTCCCTCTCTCTCCCTCTCTCTCTCTCTCTCGAGCATAATGGCTCATAATTTCGAAATCTTTTCCTTCTGTTTCCCTCACAATAATTCGCAATTACAGGAAGTTGTTGGAGGTGATTTTTTTTTCTACCTTGCCTTTTGAGTCAGTAATTTTAAATAAAATGTACATACTTATAAAAAGGCAGCTATTACTGAAATCACTTTTTGTGTAAACTCAATTATTTCATGAATAGTGACACCAGCTTATACTGGGTCCCACTCCTGAAGGCTGAGGCATTATTATCTTCAGGGTAAAAAGGTTGGAACATTCAGAACACTCTTTCCAAATCAAACCAGCATTCAGTAAGGTAAACACGACTTCAGGAGAGCAGGAGGCTGCTGGGTTACCTGGCCATGAAAAATGGCAACCTCTGGGCAGCCCTCATCTCTGTTTCCTCCCCTGGGCAAGGACTGGACTTTCGCTTCTCATCCTCTGATTTATGAGGAAATTCCTCATTTGCCTAATTGATTCATTTTCTTAAGACGACATCTGGAGTTACATTTTCTTTTAAAAGGCTGCAGTTAGAGCTGATGACTGGCTCAGATGTTCCTTCATTGTATTACTATCTGTTTATACCTATCTTAAAAATATATAATATTCTGCATGTATCTGCATACTTGCATACATACAGAAATAGCAGAAAGCCATGTGCTGTTGTTTTTCAGACACATTCGCCTAGGAGGTAATGTGAGTCGTTATCAAGATTCATCTTCAACCTTTAGGAGGCTCATGCACATTTTCGCGTTGCCTTATGTGTTTGAAAATGATCTCTGCCTTCTACTCCTGAGTTACAATCCCTTGTTGACTTCAGTTGCCTCCATTGTGAAAAACAACTTAGCAGCAGCCCACTTCGTTCCTTGGTAAAAATATCCCCAGTAGGGGGCAGTAGAAGAGCAAGCCAGCGGAACCCCATTTTGGTTGGCCCTTTAACAGGGCCAGGACTTCCACGCTCCGGGAGACCCATCCCCTCTTGGCTCCCGTTGGAACGCAGAGTTGGAAAGATCCATTAGCACAGAACACTGGTTTTGAACTGGTCTCCCAATTCTGTCTGGATAACACCTAATCAAATGCTCCTCCCTCACCTTTTAGGTTTTATATCTTTTCAAAGTGGTTCATTGAAAGCTGTGGCTGTTGTCAGCTGGGTGCTGGGAGCACTGGACAAATTTCCTGCCTAGGTTGTGTAGACAACGTGGGGAATGGGAGACCCCTGGGATCCTGACGGTCTCGTCAGGCCCTAATGAGACAAATGTCCAGTGCCGTCGGACCTGTGCTGATGCAGTTACTTGCCATGTGAATTTGACAATCAAAATTCTTCCTACATTTCAATTCCCCCAAGTCTAAAATGAGGAGGTTGAGCTTGATACCATCTCAGAACTCTTCCAGCTGTAAACTGCAAACCAATCAGGTATTAAAGAATTCACTCATCCACTCTTTACGAGATGCACTCTGATCTGCAGAAGACAGTCCTGTGTGTAACAGAGTCATCATATTCTTGGGTTTGATTTGTTCTTTTTTAAAATATGGAATTTTTGTTAATTCCAAATGGTTTTCTTTATTCTTTTTGTTGTTGTACAATTTACCCTCAACCAAAGAAAGAATAAAGATATTTTGGAGAGTTAAACTTATTTCATAGCTTTAAATAGGTATGTGATTTCCACAGTGACTGACATCTCACCTCTATTTTGAGATATTTGGAAATCTTTACCTGTTTCCCCAGTGGTCATGGACAGCCTCGGGCTTGACTAGGTTTAGATTCTCAGACACTGTGGTTTGGCCTGGGCTGGGGCTGGGCCCAGCCTCTCAGAGCTTTGATTAATCCACTGCACCTCTCATTTTCCTGACTATAAAAGAGAAGCTACGGTTCTGAATAAGCATCTTGCAGAAGAAAGAAGCCAAAGCAGAAAGTATTAAACTTTCATCCAGCACCATAGGAGAGATGTAGTTATTAAATTTCAGCTGCTTATCAAACTGATATGAAAGTCATTTTGCATGATTGCTTTGCATCCTCAAATCTTCTGCTTTTATTTGCAATGCATCTCCGTGCTTTCTTATTAGAAAAATACTCAAAGGATAAAAAAGCTGATAATATTATTCGGTTTTGACAATTAGGTAGAAAAAGCATTCAAAGAAGTGCTTTTTTATTGCAGCTGGTAATACTATTGGAGGTCCTCCTGATAGCAGTCTATACTGATGCTACCCAAGGTGACACTGGTTTTATCTTTTAATTGCCATGTACTGGTTATACTGGATCTGGGCAGGGGAGGTTATTTCTAATCTTTGCATTGGGACATAGGACACTAGCTTATGTGACAGGTTGAGCTTATCCTGAACCTCTTGCATTTGCTCACTCTTGATTTTATGTCATGTCCACTGCTCTCACTTGCATTGGGCCTAGGAAGAGGACCTTTGCTGGCTATTTAACACACCTTTGTTGAATATTTACTGTGTGCTGGGAAATGCCTCAAGGACCAGAGATGTAGCTTCAAGTCGTAGACCATCTACAATTGAATTTTATCTCCCCTTTTCAATTAAATCATCAGAGTTCACTTTTAAATTATATGCACATATAAAATTCTAAATTATGTATACATGTATGCACATAAAGACATATGATTTTTTTCATCATGTCACTATCTTTTTGTGGACCAGAGAATGCAAAAATGATTATTTTGACTTATTAGCCAGTTCTATAGACCTTATTTTCCTTTAGCCTTTTAAATAGCTCTATGAGGTAGAGACACATTTTCTTTTGACAACAGAGGAAAGTGAAGCTTGGAGAGGTAAAGAGACTTGTTAAGGATAATACAGGTGGTATATGACATCTGTGTGATTCAAGTCAGGTCTGTGAGACTATGAAACAGTGCTATCTTTTGACCTTAGCTTACTGCCAGCATCTCCATCAGCATCTCTCACTAACAGCCATCAATGCCCTTTATTTCTATGTGTTCAGATTCTAACAAGGTAGGGAGAGACCTTAGCACAACTGGCATCATCACCCAGTAGTAGACATGAGCACCAGGGCTTTGGGAGTTGAGACAGAGGAGTAGGAGCCCCATGCACAAGGTCTCTAAGCACCACACTTTCTGCTTTTTGCAAGGAAATGGACATTACTTACAGCAACCATTAGACTGAAACTGACAACAAGGGAGATGCAGCCACTGAAATCTAATTCTGGAGAGCTAAAGGAACCCCTGTTGGAAGAGGGAAGTGGTAGCTGCACCCCATGGAAATAGCTCAAACTGAAAGTCAAGGAAGACCCTAATTAATTTAACAATAATTTGTTGAGGTCCCACCGTGAGCAAGACCTGGTTCTTGGTGCTTGGGATATCAGTGAAACACATGAAGACAAAGATGCTTGCAGCAGTGGAACCTGCGTTGTAACTGGGGAGTCAGACTAAACAGCAAGCTACAGCACAACATGTCAGAAGCCAGTGTGCTTTGGAAAAAATAAAAGTAAAGCTGGGGTCAGGCAGAAATGGGGAGCAGTTTCAGTTTTCGTATTAAATATCCTGATCAGGAATGTGAGATCTAGCCCCAGGTATGTCTTGGACATCTTTTCCTTCTGGGCTTTATATTTCATGAACCAAAATTTCCCACACTTGACAGATCTCAGGAATCACTCAGGAGGAATGTGGTTTTTTAACTTTATAGAATCCCAGGCTCACCTAGGGATTCAGACTTCCAGATTCTTTTGGACCTGGAGCCTCGGAATCTGCATTGTTTAACAAACCAGCCCAAAGTATTACATATGTGCAACTATATTTAAGAAGCCCTGGACTAAAAGGCCAAGCATACTCTAGGGACTCTAAGTGAATCCTCTCTGTTCATTATCTCCGTGACCTTGGGAATATTATTGAACAAAGAGGTATTCTTTAACTCCTGTGGCTGTTAATGTGGGTTAACTAATACAACAAGAGTTGACAAACACCTAGCCCAGGTCTTGGCACATCATTGGAGCCATGTTTTTGGGTTTTTTTTTTTTCCTATTCCTCCTCGTGGCACTAACATCAAATCATACCTCATTGAAATTATGAACACAAGAGAAAGCCATTCGAATAGAAGCAGCAAGCTCTATAAAGGCGGAGAAAAGAGGAGAATAAAAAATTCGTTAGGCCAGGCATAGTGAGGTATGCCTGTAATCCTAGCACTTTGGGAGGCCAAAGAGGGAGGATCTCTTGACCTCAGAAGTTCAAGACCAGCCTGGGCAACAGAGCAAAATCCCATCTCTACAAAAAATTAGCCGGGCATGGTGGGCACATGCCTGTAGTCCCAGCTACTCATGCAGATTGAGTTTGGAGGATCACTTAAGCCCAGGAGGCCAAGGCTGCAGTGAGCCCTGATAGCACCACTGCACTCCAGCCTGGGTGACAGAACAAGACCCTGCCTCAAAAACAAAAGCAAAACCAAAAAGAATTTGTAAAGTGGTTACTCTGCCAAGAGAGAAAAATAACTCTAAGCCATAATTTAGGCAGAGCCTATTTTACCAATGGGGTTGGGAAAATATGCATTCAATTAGCTGAGATGACGACGAAAGGATGGACCTTAATATTCCCCATCATTAACGCAATCTATATTGGATGGGGTCTGATTTCCTCCAGGTTGGGGGTGATGGGAGACGGTGATCATTGAGTCTAGCTGGCTCAATGTCAGTGAGAACTGTTGCTCTCTCTCCTGCTTGCACAAAAACCTGACATTCTGCCTTTGCCGTAGAATTGTCTGTGTACTAAGCAGAAACCTGTGTTTCATTTGTCACCTCAGCTCTTACAAAACTGAAATTGTATTTAAAAAGTAAAAATGAAACAGAAATGCAAGTGCCAAAGAGCACACAGCACAAAAATATTCATCCATGCAAGGGAGGAATTATCTCTTTCACTTCTACCTCCCAAGCAGGCTCCTCCCGCTCCCGCCATCACTCCTTGTCCTTTTGCCCTGCTCTCTGCTTTATAGGACTTATTCCCACCCGATATATCCTCTATTTCATTTGGGGTTTTGTTTGCTTGTTTGTTTTGCTGTATACCATTTCATTCTCCCACTTTGCAGTATAGTGTCTTGGCTCACTGCCCCATCCCCTAACCTACCATGTTACAGGCGCTCAAAAAATTTTTTTTGAATAAATGAATCTCAACTCCCTCCAGTTTTCCTAGAATGTTACCAATCTAGTTATTCTCTTTTATAAATTCATCTAGGCCACTAAGCTGACATGATCATAGTATAAAAGGCAATTCAAAAAAGAGAGAGAAAAAAATACAGGAAGAAAGAGGAAAGCAGTAGGAAATTGAGCATAAATGTATTCAATGCAGCATTATCAGCTTCATAAATTATATGTCAATGTCTGTAGACTCCACGTAACTTATGGCTTAAATTTTAACTTGGGGGACATTTTTTGTAGAATTCACCATGGTAAGGGCAGAGCAAGATTTTAATGGCCAAAGGCTAGTTGCAGATTTGCTTGCAAAATTGCCAGTTTCAAATATATTACAGGGAATTTGGACAAGACTGAAATATATTTGCAATGAGTCAGATATAGAGTTTATTTTTAAAAACATACTTTGATTAATTTCAGGTACCTAATTATCTCCTCAATTTAACAACTACTTCTGTTTAAATGACAGCTTTTAAAATATTTGACTCTAATAAACCTCCCCTGAAAACTTGTTATGCTATTAATTTGATAATACTTTTTGTAAATGGAATGTTCATTTGTTAAAGACGACTTCAGTGTGTATCTAAAAAAGTCAATCCTTGCAAGAATATGATACAAAATAGTATTTTACTATCTCACTACTAAAATGACTGTACTGAGTGTCCATCCCCTCTGCTCTGATGGTGTAGGGTGATGTTTCTCTGAGGCTGTGGACTGGATGACAATCCCAGCTGAAGCCCATCCAAAGCCCCCAAGTCCCTAAGGACTCCTGTTGTAGAAGTGATTCTCACAACAGTCCAATCTCGTACCCAAATACAAGTTGAGAAACTCAGACTTCTACCCTTTTCCACGTGTCCTTGACAATAATGAAAAAGATGTCTGTAGTATCTAAACATGTCTTCCTTTCATTAAATCATCATTTGATGATCAGCAACTAGAGAAGACTATAGAGAAACTGTGACTAAGAACAAATGGACTTCTCCGTTCCCATGAGATGTGGTATGTGGAGTGGCCACTTGGGAGTCAGATTTAGATTCTAAGTGTGGTTCTGTCAATGACTCTTGTGCTCAAGCCCTTGTAGCTACATCTGTAGAATGAGAATATGAGACTAGCATTAATATTTTACCAGTTTATGAAGTTAAAAAAAAATCACTGTGGACCATCTCTTAGACTTGGAAATTAAGCCAGCAAGCATTTATCCATTGAACATTCTGTGCCAGGACAGTGTATAGTCTCTCTGCTAAGTGGAATTAAAATATATAATACACATATGTGCTTGCCCATCACACATGCACACACACTCACACACAAGAGAGTGGTTGCCTGCAGGAGGATTGCAATCTTCAAGATGCTGTCAATTGGAAAGACAATATCATATAGAAGAAAAATAGTAGACTTCTGGGATTCAGATCTCAACTCCACCAATCAGCATCTCTGTCCTGGCGGGCAAGTTGCTTATTTGACCTTATCTGACCCAGAGTATCCTCAGCTGAAGAATAAATGGAGATAAGAATGTATACATTATAAGGTCATTACACAGATTAACATCATCTTTTTTTTTTGAGACAGAGTCTCGCTCTGTCGCCAGGCCGGAGTGCAGTGGCATGATCTCGGCTCACTGCCACCTCCCAACCTCCACCTCCCAGGTTCAAGTGATTCTCCTGCCTCAGCCTCCCAAGTAGCTGGGACTACAGGCGCACTCCACCACACCCAGCTAATTTCTTTTAGTAGAGACGGGGTTTCACCATGTTGGCCAGAATGGTCTCAATCTCTTGACCTTGTGATCCACCCGCCTTGGCCTCCCAAAGTGCTGGGATTACAGGCATGAGCCACTGTGCCCGGCCAACATAGTCTTTTTTAATAGACCATAATATGTAGTACTCCCAGGCACACAGTAGGTGCTTGGTAAAGAGTGGTTGTGATGACTGTAAGGATGACAATGATGGCAATGAAGATAGAAGGTTCTAGATTGAATCTTCCCATAAATGAGTTTGCCAGGACAATAGGAAATTGCAGCTCAGAAGCTGTAACTCAGGGACCTGAAGGCTATGAGTCACCACTTTGCTTCGTGCCTGTCAGTTCATTTTTGAGAATCCACAGAAATAGAAATGTTCTATCAGACCAACTTGGATTGCCATCTGGCCCACACATTTTCCTGGCACGGCCCGAAGGCCAGCACTGCTCTTCTCCCCTCCAAGCAAAACCCCAAGTTTAGCAGAACAAAATCTGCTGCTGAAATGCATCAAGCACAGCATCGGTTCATTATCACGATTAGCATATTAGTAGTAGTTATAAGGCAATTAATGTTGATAATAATTGAATCTGTGTTAAGGTCATTAATATAACTACTAGTTATTATAAATGGCTAGTATACTATTTAATAAAAACAGAAACAGTAATAGAGTGCGCTTCATACTTTTCACATGGCTTTCACATTTCTTCAGCTCACTCAGACTTCTTTGGATATATTATTATCCTTAGTTTCTCTTCAGGGAAATTGAGGTTTGAAAAGTTAAGAGACTTATCCCAGATCATAAACTAATACGCAGAAAATTTGGAATTAGGAATTCCACCTTTTGATTACTGGGGTAGCAAGCCCTGGAGTTTGAGTAGAGCGAGGAGAGAGATGTATATCAAGTAAAGCACTGTTTGGTGCAATCACTGAGTATCACAGGATGCCAGGACCGGAAGAATTTTGGTGTCCATCCGATTCAATGCTTTTATTATACAAATGAGGAAACTGAGGCCCAGAAAGATGAATTATTCACCTCCAAAGAATGGCATTGTGACACAGATTTCAAATTAATTTTTATGTCAGAGTCCCTTTATGTAGTCCCACTCTTGAGCCCCTGAAAGGGACTTATTTAAAAATTTTCCCGTGAGCTGAAAACCAGATAATCAAGTTTGGTAAAAGTGTGTATTAACTTATCGATTTAGCTCTAAAACGCACCCTAGTTGTATTTCCCAACGTGTGTCTCTTTTAATTCTGCTGCATAGTATGTTATTTTGTAAAAAATAGGATTCCCTGAACAATTACATGTGAAATATACTGGGTTAAATTGTGAGTTACACAGTCTCTGTTTTTGTTTTTATTGCTGACCTTTTCATTTTTTCCTGTGTTTCCATCCATGTTTGACCACAACATTATTTGCCCTCAGAAAACTCCTTGAGACTCATGTTTAATAGATCATATAATTTGGGGAACTTGGGGGCAGTGGGATCTTTTGCAGGGCTTCCATGCATTTATTTGTAGCAGGTATTTCTGATATCTGAAAGTCTGCTGGGTTTGCTTCTGGGTCTGTGACCAATTTATGTCAGGTTAAGGTCTCTGAAAATATCAGCTGCAGATATGAGGGAAATCTTAGCAATCTTGTTTTATTTTAACTCACAAGGACATTAGGAGCCACCAAATCCACACTATAGGAGATGATTCCAAACTTCTTTTTCAGCCCTAAAACCCCTAATGAGTGGCACTCGTCCTCAATCACTGTCTACTAAGTGCCTACAATGTGCCACTTTTCACACCATTTCTGGCTATTTTTGGCTCCTTCTGGATCTGGGTGTCCTGCCGTGAGACACCTGAGGAGGAGGCATGCACAGAAGGGAGAGTATTTATAGGCTTGGGGCTTTGAAATTAGGTAGTGGTACTGGAGCAAGTAATTTCTAACAATATCCTAATCTCTGAAGGGGGCCAGATAAATAAAGCTGTGAGTGAAAGCAGTCATTTCTTCTATGTCTCCTGGATTGTGTAGCTACTGGAAAAAAAAAATTTCTGATGGAAGAAAATTAAGAATAATTAGAGAAGAAATGAGAAAAGTCAAAAGGATTTGGCCAAAAGCTTGGTAAGATCTGCGATTTTCCTCCGAGAGACATTCGTGTTACTAGTAACCCTTAAAATGCACAGGCTTTGAGATGGAGGAGTTAGTTCTTACTGATCTAAAGTTTGGCTTCAGCTGTGTCAGTCCCGAAAATCTGTTTGTTTGTTTTATAAGTTTTTAGGAAAAAAATATTGACTTTGAAAATTGCATGAGAATAAAAAGTCCAATGAACAATAACTTTCTTTCTGAAAGACCTATACATATGGATTTTTTTTATTTTGCATTCAGGACCACATTTTCAGCCGCTTTTCCTCCCCCAGCCTCCTCTTTAAATATGTAAAACTCTGCATGCCTCTAATTGTTCCTTCAGTTGTCCACTTGCACCTTCAAATTATGGGACAAGTGGCCAATTGGGCCTGCAATTGGCTAATTGTCGGTGCAATTAGCCAATTGTGGGTATAATTAGCTGCATGTAGAATTAATCATATGCATAAAGTGGGCGTCCACTCTTTGAAATCATAGAACTAAATGTGTTCTAGATGCACATCTGTACTCGGGCACAAAAGGGACACAGGCGAGAATCCTGGATGAATCACTGTTAACAGAATCATTAAAAAAATCTGGTGCTCGGTTAAAAATGCCACATGATTCAACTCTGAATATTAGGTCTACTTGCTTTCTTCATAAGGAGCTTGGTATGGACAAGGCAAAGAAGATAAAATTCTTTCATCAGAAGCCTTCTGCAAGAAAATATCCTGGCTGCTGTCACCCTCCAATTGCATTTTTTAAAAAATTAAATCATTGTATTTATGATACAGTTGGCCAGTTGTAGCAGGTGGTCTCTGACATTAGAGTCTCCATAAGGAATCACATTCATTTTGGTCCAAATACTTGCCACAGTGCGACATGTTCCATCTCAGTCACATTTAGCACTCATATTTCTTAGGTTGGTTTGTGCATATTCCTGGGGAGACCAGGGGAACCACATGCAAAAGTGGTACCCCAGGATAAACACATTGAATGTTTTCAAAGCAATAATTTTATTTGATGGCAAGCAAGATAAAATAATTTTAAATTTCAAAGTAAACAACAGAAAATTTTGAAAGCAGTTAAAGTTGTAGTGGTTAAAAACTCTCCTTAGATTCATTATTTATTAACTCTGGGAACTTGAGCAATAATTTATTTAACTTTCCTACAATCTAGTTTCTTCATCTACAAAAATAAATTAATATAAACGAGTGATAACTACCCCATAGGTTTTTTTTTTTTAGAATTAAATAAGGCTATTTTAATTTATATAACAAAAGTGAGAGCGTGGAGGGAAGTAGACAGAAAGAGACAAAAAGAGAGAGAGAGACATGAAAATCCAGGACTCGGTAAATCAAGACACTAATATATTAAAAGCGCTGTGATTTCCTGCTATAAATAATTATTTATCCCAGAATTTTGCCAAACAAAAATGATCAAATATCAGTCTTTTTTTGGTAATACTATTACTAGCCACTAAAAAATACCAGTCTAAATAAAAAATGGTCAGTGGATGCCCATTGATCACAGAGCAAATTTCAGATACTTAAGCTGATTTCACTCTTCATAATGGGCCCTTACACTTCCCTTCTACTCTAATCTTTCATTTATGGAGGAGCCTTTCAGAAATGCACCCATACTCCAGGCAAGCTTGTCTACTGAACCTGACCACCATGCTACCTACCCTTATGTTTAAAGTGGCCATCATTGACATGGGAAAAGGTTATGAGAAATGCATGGGGCTATATCCACAGTTAGAGGTTTTGAAGGAGAGAGAACTGCAAATAAGAAAACATTTGCTGATAATAGAGAAAAGTTTCTTTATTACCTAGAGTCTTTTTTTTTTTTTTTTTTTTTTGAGATGAATCCTTGCTCTGTCACCCAGGCTGGTATGCAACGGTGAGATCTTGGCTCACTGCAACCTTCGCCTCCTGGGCTCAAGCGATCCTGAGTAGCTGGGACTACAGGCGTTTGCCACCATGCCTGGCTAAGTTTTGTATATTTAGTTGAAATGGGGTTTCACCATGTTGGCCAGGCTGGTTTAGAACTTCTGACTTCAAACACCCATCTCGGCTTCCCAAAGTGCTGGCATTACAAGCATGAGTCACCATGCCCAGCCCATTTTTTCCCTAAGTTCTAAATTTTGGCTGGATTTTGAACACATATCATTATTTAATGCATAAAAAATGTACACACGCCGTATGTATTTCAAGAAAGGAAGAGAGGGAGGATAAGAAGAACTTACTTTTACATCAGGTACTTTTACAAGTGTTGTTTCATTTGCTTTTCAAAATAATAACATTACCTATGAAATAACTGCCCAGTTTCGGGGATGAGACTACTGAGCCTCAGAGAAGTTAAATGATTTTCCCCAAGTCATATAATAGCAAGTAATAAAGAACCAGCATTCAATTTCTTGTACATATCTCAAAAATGTATGTTGAACAAGTTTGATAAACATAAGCCATTAGATACTTAGAATCATAAAGAAATATTATAATTGTACCTCATGTTCAAATGCATATAACAACCTGTCTAAGAATAAGCTCCTCAACAAAAGTACATGTTTGCGATTTTCTAGATAGTTATTAGTTTGTGTTAGGAAATTCTACAAAGGATTATGCTGATGCTGAGATCACATTTTATGTTTTCTTCAAAATTGAATTGAGCCTAAACTCTGGATTTACAAACCAATGTCTGAATTCCTGAAAGAACTCAAAGCAAGCCAAGGCCAGGATGATGTCCTCAATCTCTATGCCATTGCAGAGCCCAAACTCAAGAGAAATGCACAAGAGATGACTTATTCATTGAATACACTTTTCTAGTTGGCCCTTCGTCCAAGCTGACTGGGGGACTGTTCATTGATAACATATTTGATGTTTCACCAAATACACTGTCAGCATTTAAACAAATTTACTCTTCATACCATCATTCTTGACCCACACTTCCAATGTTACCTCTCTATGAAATTCCCTGTCCGGGCTCGGTGGCTCACGTCTGTAATCCCAGCACTTTGGGAGGCCAAGATGGGTGGATCACTTGAGGTCAGGGGTTCGAAACCAGCCTGGCCAACATGGCAAAATCTCGTCTCTACCAAAAATACAAAGTTAGCCAGGCGTGGTGGTACATGCCTGTAATCCCAGCTACTCGGGAGGCTGAGACAGGAGAATCGCTTGAACCTGGGAGGTGGAGGTTGCAGTGAACCAAAATTGTGCCATTGCACTGCAGCCTGGGCAAAACACCGAAACTCTGTCTTGAAAAAAAAAGAAGAAATTCTCCTTGTCACCTCAGGATAGATCTAAATACTTTTCAATATTCTTACAATTCCTGGCTTATAATGTGTAACTATTGTGTTCTTATCTATATCTGTACCTGTCAGCTGTGCTGTAATGATGCTGTGTAACAAATAATTTCCATGTTACATGCCAGCCTTGGGTAGGCTGAAGCTTTGCAGCTCTGTGCTCAAAGGCTCCCCTCCAGTCTTCTGGTGGATTGTTGGTCTGCTTCCTGGGCCTTCTCATGCTGGGAATCAGGTTAAAGGAAGATCCCCTGCCTGCTGAATATTGTTTGTTCATGGCAGAGATCAGGAATAAGGGAGTTGGCTGAAACTCTCACTCCCTCTAAAAGCTCTTACATAAAGGAGGTTAATGTTACATTTTTTTTTTTAACATCCCGTTGGCCAAAGAAAATCATACAATCAACCTCAAAGTCAAGGAAATGGGATATAAACTCTTCCGAATTGCAAAAGTGGAGAGGAAGTAAATATTTATGTACAAAGAACAAAATTGATTTTGTTATCTATCTACATATTATGTTTCTCCCCCACTGATCAATAAGGTAATGGGTCATAAAATAGACACCTGTCTTTCAGTCTCTTATTTCTAGCATTCAGTATGTATCCAGAGAAAGCTTATTTAATACTTGAGTATGTCTTTAGACTCACTGGTAAAGGAGTAAAAGCATCAAATGATACTTTCTAAAATGGTTAAATTGTATCAATATTTAGCTTTTTAAATTTCTCTCTCTCTCTCTCTCACACACACACACACACACACACACATCCTTTCCTTTAATAGTGTCATTTTAAAGATGAAGAAACTGACTTAAAGAAATGAAGAAAGTCTGTGTCCAAGGTTACATAGAGTCTTGTTGGACTGCAGATCATGTAATCTAACCCATAATCTACCTACATTGTCTTCCTCTGCTTTGGTAAACTGGATGAAGCAAAAGAGTAAATGTTTTAAACAAGAGTATGTTAGGGAACTTCTTAGATGATGTGCCAGGAGATAAGAGTCAAGCAGGAAAGGTCATGCCATAACATTTTTGTCTTGCTAGAAGAGGTGAATGTGAAGATACACCATGTAAGGTCATCCTTACTGTAGGCATTAGCAGCAGATACTCTTGTGGGATGAGGGATTGTCTAGCAGTGCTTGCCTAACTTTCTTATATTACAGCACATGTAAGAAATGGTTTTATCTCTGTGAAACTATGAGCAACAGCAAATGTGTGAGCAATCTGGAAAGAAGTGACATAGGCCCATGAGGTCACCTAAAAGCACTAGGACACCCTGCTGAGGACAAGCCAACTGGAGATGGCCCCATGCTCCAGAAAGACACACACTCACTCTAGTGGGAACCAGAGGGGATGGGTAAAAATGTTGGTATGCAACCCAGTCGTAGGCAAGGTGACCTAACACCTTGCATGACATATTTCTCAGAGGTTTACTAAGCACTCACGTAAATACTGGTGAATTCTTTATTCAAAATTCAACTGAAGGCATAGGATTGGAATAAATTACTGTATAATAACCTGGTCTTGTGAGGCATTCAATCTGAGAATGTGAAGGACTTTAAATGTCATTATTCTGATTCCTCACTTCAGGGCTTGAACGCCCATATCTGTGCATTGCCCATTTGAGTCCTCAACTGTCCTCAGCACAGCCCATAATCTGAAACGTCTTTTCAAGAGACAATTTCTTTAATTATATGGGAGACTCTAGTTCAGAATCAATAAATTTTATAATGATCACTTGTTTTTTAAGCTTGCTCAAAAGGAGAGGAGACTGCAGGAGCTGATAAAAGTAATACTACTCAGAGAATTGGTTATTAGCAGGCCAACCAGAAAGAGAAAGACAAAAAAGGGTTGTTTTCAAAAATTAGAAAATATAAGGACAAAGAATCATGGTGTTCTGGTACATTTGGTATAAGGGCGCCTCAAAGTCATGATTGTTTATCTGAGTGATAAGTGTTATACACAAAATAAAGTTTGAAAAATAATTAAATGGTTTGGAATATGTATTGCAAAGTTTTCCCACCGCGTTGAGATAAAACAAGCACATAAAAATAAGACAATAGGAATAGATTTGCCTTTGGAGGGACAAAGGGAAGCACTCACCCTTGTTGAAGTCCCCCCCATATGCCTGAGATTATCCACGTGCTATTTCCTCTAGTTACCATAAAAAGATCTCTTAGGACTGTTTCATCTCATTTTTACCACTGAGGAGGCTGAGGTTCAAGGAGAACCCTCTTGGTTGAATTTATATTGTGAGCCTCTAACCCAAGGGCTTTCTCTTCTAATTCCCGTGCTGTGAGATGTATGGATAGTATGGATAATCCTTGCATATGTGGAAGTGTGTTTCCAGATGAAGTAAGAAAAGTCGAGGTTCTGGTATTAAAGATAATGTCTTGGAAGACAGGGGGTTGTTAACATTTTGTGCAAAGTCATCTGCAAAACCAAACCCAGATCCAGGGCCTTTCCCTTCCCTGCCTAGCTGGTTGCAAGTTGCAAGCTCCTTCCCCTAAGTGAATAAGAGAGGCAGGTAGAGCTTGGACTTCATATGCAGCCTGCCTGTGTGAGTGACCGACAGCAGGCTCACCCAAAGCGTCAACTAAATGTTGCTTTCTTGTATTTATAAATAACAGCAGCAATGTGCCACTAGCACAGTGCCATTTCATTTAATGGCCCAGCACAGAGCAACTTAATTAATCTTTTAGTCTCTGAAACATTCATCATAGTTTTGCAGGGGCTCTGAGAAAATCTGCTTCCCTCTTGAAGCCATTGACACAGAGACCAGTGAGGAGTGAGTTGGCTTTTCCTTAATAAATTTGCTGAGCTGTGAATCTGGGGTCTAGTGGTTTGAAAGTGGAATCTCTATAGATGTTAGTCATGGATTTAAAAAGTAGAGACTGACTGCATTTCTACGATGAGTCCTTACTGTGTGCCAGGATCAGCACTGGGCTATTTTACTTAAATGTTCTCATTAATTCATCACTAAAGCCCAGTGAGGCAGGTATCTTTATACTCATTTTACAGATGAGAAAATTAAGTACGGGAGAGTTAAAGCTACTTCACCAAAGCCACATTTCTAGCTAGGATTGGAACATGGGTCTGTCCAAAACCCTTACCAGGATCATGAAATTTGTGGTTAATTGTAACAATACTGATTACAGGTATAATTGAAGCAAAACTTACATACCATTGGTTATGTATAACATATTCATTTAATTATATGCCAGGCATTTCTGCATACATGATTTATTTGAATTCTCCAAATAATCTAGCAAGTTAGATATGTTGTGCGTTCATATTAGTAGAATCAGGATGGAATTCTTCAATAATTATTGTAAACATTAGTCAATATGCAATATTAATCAATAGCACATTGCTCTTGTTATTTATAAATACGAGAAATAATATTTAGTTAAAATTATTCCTCCATTTTATAAAACGGCTTGATACCTAGTTTGTTGACTTTTGTGATGTTTGAAAATGAGATAGGTTATGACATGTGCGTAACATAAGGCGATAGATAAATAACTAGTTTTAATGGGTAAATGATGGCATCTATACCACTGAGCTTTATGATGTCAGTAAGGCAAAGAATCAAATGTATTTTTTCAAAGGGAACAAAGATACCTTAGTGCCTCCTTCCACCCGGACTCCATTCTAAAACTACCAACTGCAGTATTTATCAGATCTTTAAAGTGATCTTACTCTATGGCAGTGAAGCTACATTTTAGGAATTTATACTAAGAAAATAATCAGAGATACACTACACATTATAGAAAGATATTCATTGTTGGATTATTAAAACAAAATACTGGAAACATCCTAAGATGGTTGCTGGTTATATCAGTTATAGTGTATTCATTTGACTGCATACCATGAAGTCCTTAAAGATGGTATGTACATGCACAGATACAGGCACACATACAGGCACATGAGCTGGCACACATGCATACACACATCCATAGGCAAAGAACAGAAGAATACCAAGAACAATTTAAAAGTGGCTTCATGTTGGCTAAGGAGGGGATTACGGATGAGTTTTTGTAGTGTGTGTGTGTGTGCGTGTGTGCATGTGCCTGTGTGTTGTGTTTCATTAAACTTCCTTCTGTTTGCCAGGTTTTCCTCATTGAGTATGACTTCTCCAGTATGACTAGCAAATAAAGAATCATGCTGAAATACTCTGTGGTGTAGCCCAATCCTGCTCTTAACCATGACCATTACTGTAACTCAAACAAAACATCCTGGAACTGGTCATACCTTCACAGACTCAGTGAACTGCGTAGTCCCCTTGGTAATCATGAATATCTGGTAAATGCTGCCAGTTCTAAATGAAGCCATGACACTGGGATCCATTAACAAAATCCAAAGTGAATTTGTCTTAAACATTTGCAAGTGGTTGGAGGAGAATCTCTACATTTCTATGTGGAAAGTTCAGATGGCAAAGCAACGGTTTCTGCAGTGAAACAGGTTTCATACAAGGACACTGTCAGTATAGGTAATATGCCTTTGTTTATTTAAAGTCTTGGCCATTCAGTTTTCTGCCAGTTATTTCCAGAGCAGAGTAGTTTACGATGTGCAAAGTAGGTACCCTCAGCAAGTTCACATGGTAGGGTATCTTAACATTAACAACAAAACAGGAGTCTGCAACATTAGACTGTAGCATTCCTCAGATTAACTGATTAAAACATGCCTGTTAATGAAAGGCTTTGATGCATTAATTCAGTAACCTTTTAAAATGATTTGTTGTATTTTAATCCCAAGAGTGTCTCTCTCTCTCTATATATATATAGAGACACATATATGTGTATATATTCATTTAATTGCATGCCAAGGAGTCCTTAAAGATGACATATACATGTACAGACACAGACACACATACAGGCATATATATATATATGTGTGTGTGTGTATATATATATATAGAGAGAGTGATTTGCATACACATGCTCTCTCCACACACACACACATTAGCATGTAGTATGCTTCTATGCAAAACCTAGAATTTATTTATATGAACAATGAACTTAATGAGCATAAACTATTGAGCACCTACCATATGCACCAGGCATTGTGCTCAGTGTTTTGTAAATATTATTTTTGTCTCACTGCCATCACCTCTTTAACAGATGGGACACTGGCTGGAGAGTTTAGTAACTTGGCATGGTCGCACAATGCACTTATCCCTGACCCTTGAGCCCGTATCCCACATGATTAGGGATGACTCGTTACAGTCTTACAAAGCCTGTTCAGTCCTACGGAAAACCAAAAGGATGGAACCCACCTCCCAGTCATCTTGGGGACTTACACTGGGAGCTTCCACAAAGATGATCAACACAATTGTTTCTAAAAACTCTTTGGTGCAGACTATGGGAGGAGTCACCTGCTGAAAACTGAGGCTGAAATTCAGACCTTGGATGGCTCTGTGATGCATGCAAGTATTTGCATGCTTGCCAGGATATTAAAAACATCCAGTTGTTTTGCAGCCTCACCTCACAGTGAGTCAGACCCGAGAGTCCTAGAAGAAGCAGTGTGGGTTGTGAGGTCCCCCCGTCCTGCACTCACGCGCTGGCCTTGCCTTCCACTCACTGGGTCTACGACTGTGGGCGAGGACCTTTCTCTCTCTCAGCTTCAGTTTCCTCAGCAGCAAATATATCAGGCAAGAGGTTTGGGCTGTGTGTGCCAAGCTCTTTTACCCAAGGATCCTAAGACATAAAAACAATGAGTTTTTATTCTCTCTGGCATCACTCACACAAGCACAGGCACTTACATGCCCCCATTTGAGATACGACTATTTACTAAAAGATTCAAGAGCCTTATCCTCTTTCAGGCTAAGCTTTTTTTAGTTGTTGGTTTGTTGTTTGCTTAGGTTTTTGTTTTGTTTTGTTTGGAGAGGGAGAGGATGTTTTGTTTTGTTTTGTTTCTGATTCAGCTAATGTTCTAAGAATTAGATAGGATACTCATCACCTGGCCTCCGTTAGTAAGAGGCCTCCCTGGGATGCTCCCTGCCGTCTTCCTCAGCAACTGCAGGTAGATGTTTTGTGTCCAGGCGTCGTGGGAGACTGCAGGGAGGAAGAGCTACAGATATGGGTGAGACAAGCTACGGAAGCCCAATCTCTGAGTCCAAGGGGTGTCATTCTTTGCTGCTGCTTCTAAGGGGTGAATCTGGCGTCGATCAATGCATTCGCTCAGCTCTCCCCCTGCCTCTCCCTCAGTTAACACCCCAGCACACACAAAACCAACGAAGGTGATTATCTCTGCTAGCATAATTCCTCCCTAACATCTGCTTTCGCCCATAACACTCCACTAATTTTTCCCTCATTTCATTACACATAATTTTCTTTCAACACAATCTACATGTATTAAGTGGTAATGACTTTCCAGTTAAGAGCAAATCGACACCAAGGGACCCCCGTCCCCCCCACGGTTGCCTGCAGAGCCTGACTCTGGCTATTAGAGATAAATTCGGTACCTCAGGAAGCTGCAGCGAGGTAATCAATCAATTAAGCGGTTAGGACATACATTATCAAACTTCCACAGTGCGGGGGGCAGGGGGCCATGCTGATCTACTTGCCATGATTTTTTAGGAATTCAAAAAAATGAATAAATAAGATGGAGAGCTATTATACAACCAGGCTATAATTTGCCACTCAAAGTCAGGGGCTGGTGCTGTCAGACTCAACGCTGCAGAGTAAATGGGGGTAACCGTGGTCTTGGATGTGCCCTGTCTGGGTGGGAATCATGCCTCTATTGTTTACTAGCATTGTGTCCTGGGGTGCACAGGGGACACCTGGGAGTCTGAAGTTCCTGCCCTTTAAAAAGGAAAAGAGACACCGGATTTACAACTCTGACAGCCTAGGTTTGCAGTGGGGATGAACTAAGACCATGCACCTGGAAGCACCCAGCCCACAAGGGGCATTCAGGAAATCTTAATGACCTTACTCTGCCCCTAGACTTTGGACTTAGGAAATGTAAGGTGACCAGAGATCACCAAAATGCTGACATCAAACTTAGTCATCATCGTTGTCGTCATCATGATCATCACTTTCCTCAAGTTTTTGAAGAAAAAACCAAAATGCATAAAATCCTGAAAATAAATTCAGAATATATGCCAGTCCTTGCTCCCTTGCTGAATTTATATCTGTTCCCTTTGTACCAACATCTCAATTAACCTCATCTGTAAAAATGGGTATATTGACGTCATCCACTACAGCAAGGATGACTGGAACACTCAAAAGAAATATATATTAAACTGCTTTGAAAATTGTAATGCATAAACAAAAGGGGATTGTATTTAATAATATAACTTAGCCTACTGTTTTTTCTTCCCTAAACTTGATTCATTCTGTAAATATTGCATGAGTCTGAAAAGTATATTAAATGGTTCAAAAAAAAAAACTAGTTGCAAAGGCAGAAGGCAAAAAACAAAAAGATGAGTAAGTGTGACAATATGAAAATGAAATATTTATCAAATAAATGAACTAGACAAAATAGTTTAAATGTATGTGTTAAATAATATGTAAATATGTGAATATGATACATAATATGTAAGTTCTAACAAACTGATAAAAAGGAAAAGATAATAAAATAGGAATTTTAATAAGTATGTAGTGTTTATTACTTTACAAACACTGCCCTAAAAGTTTTATGTATTTAAATTTATTTAGCACGAAAAAAAATCAAATAAAAATCAACAAATAAAGAAACAAACACTGAGGCCAGTCATGTTGGTTCATGCTTGTAATCCCAGCACTTTGAGAGGTCGAGGTGGGAGGATCACCTGAGGTCAGGAGTTTGAGACCAGTCTGGCCAACAAGATGAAGCCCCATCTGTACTAAAAAAATATATAATAATACAAAAATTAGCCGGGTGTGGTGGCACACGCCTGTAATCCCAGGTACTCAGGAGACTGAGGCAGGAGAATCCCTTGAACCCAGGAGGCAGAGGTTGCAGTGAGCCAAGATTGCACCACTGCACTCCAGCCTGGGGGACAGAGCAAGACTCCATCTCAACAACAAGAAGAAAAAAAAAAAAAAGAAAGAAAGAAACACAGAAATAATATATGAAAATGTTAAATCTTATAGTCAAGGAAATGTAAAATGACATCAAGGAATTATGATTTTTTTATCTATCAAGTTAATAAGGTTTTGAAAATTGCCGTCACTGGTGCTGAGGCTTCGGGAAAAGATATATTTTCTATACTGCTGGTGGATGTGTAAATTGATTTTAAAAAAATGAAAAAAAAACTTTTTGGGAAGCAAATTTCCAATATGCATCGAACGCTTAAACATACCCACCCATTGACCCAACAATTATATTTCCCTGGAATTTACTCTTGAAAAATTAAGGGATGTTAGCAAATATTTACTGACGAAGATGTTCACCACATTGTTCTGTACAGCAGCAAAATCTTGCAAGTGATAGAATCCCATGCTGGGAGATGGTGTCCATTCACCATTCACAGAGCAGTTTCACCGAGCACTTGCCCAGGATCAGGCCATGATCCAAGGGCTGACACAGTGCAGAAAGCAAAATAGACTGGGTCTCGTGCTCATGGACATCCAATTATAGTGCAGGAAGATCTAACAAGTGGTGGTGTGTGCATGTGCTGGAATACTGTGGGTCTGTTTTCGCAAAATATTTACTTAAGGCCTACCATATTCCAGGCACTATTCTAAATCAGGACACGGCAGTACACATAGGGCGGGATTTCCGCATTCATAGAGTTTATGTTCTAATTGGGAAGAGAGAAAATATATAACTAAACATTATGTTGCTGCAGTGTATTTCATGATGTGCGGAAGGAAAAAAAAAAAACAAAAACATGTTCTAAGAAGTGAAAACAGCTATATGACAGTGCATGCAGTATGAAGCCATTGGTGTAAATCAGCAGAAATAGGCAAGCAACACATTTTTAAAATACTAGGAGGATTTCCACCAAGTCTCCAGATTTTGTTCTAAATTTTTTGTGATTGTTACATTTAAAATAAAAGCAAAACTAAACTGAAGCAGAGATTACTGATACATACATACGTCAAGTCAAAGCTTAGCTCTTGATTCTACTTCTAAAAAAGTCATTGGATTTATACTTTGTGGAAGCCTCAAGATTTGATTTCTTAATAACTAGAAACTATAATGAAAATGAGTGCTAGGTCATTCTTCCAATTTTGTTTTTCATTGTATAGAAGACTTATGTCCTAAGACCTGAAAAAACCAAAGGACCTTAGGAATCATCTTCAGCCCAGTACTTAGTTCAGAGTTGAGAGCATTTAGGAGACTTGCTCAATTCCTTTTTTTTTTTTTTTTGAGACGGAGTCTCGCTCTGTCGCCCAGGCTGGAGTGCAGTGGTGTGATCTCAGCTCACTGCAAGCTCCGCCTCCCGGGTTTACGCCATTCTCCTGCCTCAGCCTCCCAAGTAGCTGGGACTACAGGCGCCCGCCACCTCGCCCAGCTAGGTTTTTGTATTTTTTAGTAGAGACAGGGTTTCACCGTGTTAGCCAGGATGGTCTTGATCTCCTGACCTCATGATCTGCCCGTCTCGGCCTCCCAAGACTTGCTCAATTCTTAAAGTAAGAATTGGGCCCTAATCAACTCAAAATGACTTGGCTTCACTTTTTTTTTTTTTTTCCAATGCTAAAATGACAGAAAGCAGGGAGAGGAATAAAAATATCACCAACAATGATTAGCATTTCCATGATAGAGTCTACCTCTAAACAAAAGCAGAGCAAAGCTAAATAAACTATCATTTAATCACCTTTGAATAGAAGTAGCTTCTCTGTCTTGTGCACAGATAAAAGGAAAACGAGAATAGGCATCACATAGGAGCTATATTTACCAATGATTTCTGAATTAAAATTGTTGAAGCCTATTTTGATCAAGAGGTAGCTCTATTTGTAAATGCACCCGGAATTAACCTGGGAAGCAGCAAGTTAGACATTGTCTCCCTTATCAACACTGATACTAGGATAATTATTGAGGATAATTACTAGAACATAACTGTAGGGTACTTTATGGTTTACAGATCCCACTTACAAACATCTGTCATGTGATTCTCCCACGAATCCTATAGTGCCTATTTTGTGCCCAGTTTATAGGCAAGCATGTTGAGGTTTTGGTCAATCAAATGGCTAGCCTGCAGTCACACCTCAGAAGTGGAGCAAAGCTATACAAACCCCCTGGCACCAGTTCATTGCTCCTTCTTGAAGGACAGAATGGGAAAAGGTTTTTTGAGGGGGCAGGGGGTGGCGTGGGGAGGGACGGAGTTTCACTCTGTCGCCAGGCTGGAGTTCGGTGGCATGGTCTTGGCTTGCTGCAACCTCTGCCTCCTGGGTTCAAGCGATTCCCCTGCCTCGGCCTACTAAGTAGCTGGGATTAGAGGCGTGCGCTATCATGCCCAGCTAATTTTTGTATTTTTAGTACAGACGGAGTTTCACCATGTTGGTCAGGCTGGTCGTGAGCTCCTGACCTCGTGATCTGCCCGCCTTGGCCTCCCAAAGTGCTGGAATTACAGGCGTGAGCCACTGTTCCTGGCTGGAAATATAATAGCTTTTTTTGATTTTATAATAGCTTTTGGATTGAAAATTCTTGTCAGAAATTTGGAAAGGGGCGGCAAAACCCAATGAGGAATTTATTTCATTGCCTTTTTTTCTTTTCATTCTTTCCTTCCTTCTTTCCTTTCCTTCTCTCCTTTCTTCCTAACATAACCAGGAAAACCTATGGTATGTACTCTAAAAATCCAGCTGTCTGTTTTGTCTGTCTTCTAAAACCTTTCACCTTGTTTATTTTTTGGACCAAAATGACTTTACTCAGCCAGCTTTCCAAGCCAAGCAGGGTTTCAATTTTTTGAGAAGTAAATTTTAGAGCAGGACAATATGGAAGCTCCAAAGAACAGTAGTCTATTCTGTTAGACAAACAGGTCGTTTGTTTATTTGGCCATTTGTTTTAAGACACAAGTAGAAACACTGGGCTGAACAGAGAAAGCAGAGGCTTTGGCCAATTTCCTCTGAGACCATGAGACTGGGCAGGATGAAACGTGAACAGAAAACATGCCAGATGTACACCGCGCAACTACAAACACAACTTTCTGTCGCACACTGATTTGGTCATCTCTTTTTCTTTTCCTCAGAAGCTGATGCCCCCAACAGTCTATGGAGCTGGAGAAAACCGTCATAGGCAAAGTGATTCTAAAGGCCCTTTTGCACCAAGCCAGATCCTAACACACAAATCCCTTCCACCTCTCAGGGCCTGTGGTGCACAGTTTCTCGCCGTGGAATTTTGTCTCAGCAGGTATCAGTACCACCAATGTGCCAGAGAAGAATGCAGTCAGGATGGCGAGAAGTACAGTTTTACTTTCTCCCATCCTGTCTTTCTGTTTCGCCACTATTTTTCTTGTCCCCCTCCTCCTCTCCTCCTTATTGCAAGATGTCTGGCACCCTGCGTCTGGCATGAAATCTTACGGATCTGCATTTTCTACAGGGCTGCAACAACAGGTTTCAACTTGATTTGCCATCCCTGTGAAACATGGAGTTTCATTTGTTTGCTTCCGAGGACAAGAAGGGCTGTAGCTCTTTATGTTGGATTGGATGTTTCTAAAGAGATGAATTCAACTGTCACGTATTATTTAAGAAAAGTATTTTTATTGTATGATGTACTGTGAAAGCACATTCCACGTTTGCATGTCATTTCACCGCTCTGTTGCTTTAAAGTTGCTATGGGCCTTGAGACTATCCACTGGCAGAAATTCGCACTTAGCATTCTAAAATGTTAGTCACAAAAAGGTGCTGAGAATCATGTCACCTGGGCATCTGATTTTACAAGGTGGGAAACTGAGGCTGGCAAAAAAGAAAGGATTTTCTCAAGGTCAGAGCTGGTTATGATAACACTGGAAGAATTCCCGAACTGGGGGCCTCAGATCATTAGCATAATCCACATATTCTTCAGGATTCATTCAATGCTCATTTTATTTTTTTGCTGTAGCCATTCTTTCTCATGCACTTTTATACCACATCTACATATACTTAAAAACAGATGGCACTTATATGTAATACTATCTCTCTGGACTCACACATATTATTAATATTTGATTATTTTACAGAATTTCATAAAATGGTTTTCCTACTCTGACTGTTTTAAATGACATCATATGCCTTTGTAGAATTTTGAACTGGAGGATATTATCGTTTTTTGGCCACTTCACATATATTATGAGTTATATACAGGAAACTGATTTTAAAGAGTGATGGATGGATGGATAGACAGCGTGGATGAGTAAACAAATGAATACATAGGCATATATTTACATATGCACACATACATACCATTTTAATAATACATGTATTATTTTGTACAGAGACCTGATTGACAAATGCTACACGTGTGCATCTCGTTGAGCTCCTCAAGGACAGAGGTGCCCGTCTCTTCACTGTCTGCTGTGCCTGGTCCAGGCAGGACCTGCCACCAAGTCAGTGCTGAAAATGTTGGCCAACAAAAACGTCTGCACTGTCGGAAGGACTAGAAGCTCCAGAACAACACCTGGGCTTCAGGATCCAATGGAACTTTGTCAGTTGAACTCTAGTCTTGAATCTAGGTCTTCTTGCTTCCAAATGTGGTCTTCTGCTGTCTCATCAGCCTCTCGGGGCCTCACGCGGGGGCTCCAGTTCGGGGTGTGAGGAGATGCCAAAGGCTTCTCAGAATGGCCTATCTGGGATCTCGCCCAGTGCCTTTCTCCCTCCTCTTGTTATTTTTTGTGTCTTTTCTCTTCCCCCTCTCCCTGTCTCGGGCGTGTTTACTCGCAGCAGCCAGAAAGTCCACCTTCCACCCGCCCTCTCTTCGGTTCAGCTGCACCTCTCTACTCCAATAAACCGTTTGCATTCCATCTGGTGAGCGTTTGCTCTGAAGACATTTCCTTGTCAATCTCTCCCGCCACATTAAAAATCTGTCATTACGATTGCATCGCCGCCTGGCTCCTGAGATTTCTGACTGCTTTATTGCTCTCCTCATTTTTTTCTCTTGCCTGCTACAGCCGAGAAGCAGAAATAAAGGTTTGTTGTTGAAACATGGCCGGGAGGAAAGTAGGAGGCACACATCTGTCAAGGCATTACCTTTCTTCAACCAGGGATTAAGGTGTTTTACGGCACTCGCTACTGAGCAGTCACACTGAATAAATTTTCTCAGTAGAACATAAAAATGAACTCATACATTTTGAACCAAGTTTCTTCTTTCCAGCCAGCCCCGATCATTATGCAGTGGCACCCGCATACAGGGGCGCCGGCGAGTCAGGAAGTTTCTCAGACCCATCCCACCTCCCGCCAAAGCTGCATTATTTAAACGCCCGCTGAGGCGAGGGAAGCATCGGGATTAAGGGGAGATGGTGGTTGTGAACGCTTAGGCTTCCTCGGCTTATGGGAGAGAACAGAAAGATTTAGAAAAAACCTGGCCCCAGGTGTCCTCACTCAGGCCTGGCAATGCCCGATCTTGCTTTAAGAGCTGGATCAAATCCCTTTCTGTGGGGAGTGGCCCCTGGTTCCTCCACCATCCTGTCCCCTCCTCCCTTAGGAGGACTTATGTGACAACTGCCTGTTTCACAGCCTATCCTCCTACTTTCTTCTCTATCCTGGAACCTCATGCTTACAAGACTTTACAGTGCCTAGTAAGAGTGCTGTACCTATAATATTTTTTTGGGGGGGGCTGTTTTTTTGCATTCTAAACTCTGTACAGGGATTAGCTCATTTAGACTTCCCAGCCATCCATTAAAGTAGGCCATTCTGTTCTCATTTTATAGATGAGGAGACTGGGACAGAAAGCCGTGTTAAGCACCTTGCAGAAAGTCAAATAGCTAGCCAGGGATAGACCTAGGATTTGAACCCAGCATCAGAACCCCTACTTCTAAGACCAAGAGTCTGTCGATAAGTGCTGTGCTATTCTGCCAAGGGCATAGGGCATGGGGAGAGAGGAGTTTAGCAAAGGCTTTGAAACAACTTTCTGGCACAGCAGCGTCTTGATAATGAGCAAAGGTGCCTGGGAGCGCTATCTTGTCCTGGTACCCTCTGCCCCAGGGGCTGCCACAGCCCCACCCAAAGTTACAGAGCAACAGGATTGGTGACCTGGGCTGAGGCTTCATCTGAACCCTGTTTCTGACTTTCTCCACTATTTCTCTCTCTCTCTCTCTCTCTCTCTCTCACACACACACACACACACACACACACACACACACACACACACAGTCCTCTCCACCTTTCTGCCTATGCTATTCTCTCTACCTGGAAGCCTGAAATTCTCTCCATTATTTTTTAAAGGTGAGGAAAACTCCTATTCATCCTTCAAAACCTTTTACTTTCTGTGAAATCTTTCTTTACCCCTCTAGAAAAAATACAGACTCCCCCCAACAACAACAACAACAACAAAAAACAACACCCCGCATGTCCTTTCTCATCCCTGAGTAATGGCACCCACCAAGTTGTATTACACAGGATCTGTTTTCAGGTAAGTCTCCCCCATAACCATCACAAAAGTCAACACCCCATACACACTGAGCCCTTAGTAATCTTCATAATAACCCTAAGAAATAGCTCTGCTCTCTTCTCTTACATGGACTGAAGATCTTCTGTTTAGCACCTTAATACCATTGTGTTCTCTGGATGGCCTAATGGAACCAGCAGTGCAGGGAGGGCTGGGAGCAAGACTTGGGGATCTGGAGATTGCCTGAAATCCAGGACTGGAAGCTGGTTATTGTTTCTATGGTTTCTAAGAGCTGCGCTTGAACCATGCATCCAGACACCCTCAGGGCAGGGCTTGCAGGAGGCACCTCCTTATCCCCAGACCCAGGCTCAGGACCTGGCACATAGTGCCCGCAGGGACAGCAACTCTGCTTTGCTACCAGAAAACTACTTCTAAGACCAGCTTAGTTTTCCTGGGAAGGCCTTGCTGCTTGCATTGCTCATAATGGTAAAATCTGAAAGCAGCCAGGATGTTCAGCTAAACAGGAATCCCTATGATAATCCAGTCATGCAAAAGAGCCCTATGCAGTCGTGAAGAAAAATGAGGCCATTCTAAATGTGCTGATACAGAAGAGTTAACACAATTAACTATTGTTAACTGAATAAAAAGCAAGAAAAAGAGACAAACATGCATGACAACACGTAGACTACTCCTGAAAGAATGAATAAAAATCAGTGGTCATCCTCAAAACGAAAGAGAATATTTTTTTGTTTATCAATTTTATGTAGTTTGAATTTTTGGCAACGTGCATGTCTTATTTGCAATCAAATATGAGTCAATTTTAGGTAAGTGCCTTATGAAATCCTAAGGACCACCCTGTAGTGCAGACAGCATCACTAGAGTGAATGTGCCCAGCCATTGGTTTGTGAGAAGTGGGGAGCTCCAGCTCAGTGTAGACAGGCTGGGACACAAGTAAGGACTCACCCTCTTAGGCTGAGCTGGCCCTGGACTAAGAGACACTTTGCTTATCTTCCATGTGGCTTAGGCACTGAGCAAATGCCCCATGTTCGTTTTTGCTTCCCAGCTCATATCTATTCTGATTGGATAAATGGGCCAGTTGGCAGGACCATTGCGATTAACCTTGGCTGACCCCTGAGTGAATGACCTTCTGGATATGGGTGGTAGGCCTTGAGCTGATTTGCCACAAGGTAGAAGTCTCAATATCCCTCATTACCCAACAAACCACTAGGCAGGGAATGATGATATCATGCATCAGATTGTTTCCCGATAGGCCTCATGGCCTATCTCCTACCTAGACTAGCACCCATCTTGCTGTGAGTCAACCCCTCGTCCACTGGCTGCAAGTATGTGAAATTCAATTAATTTTCTACAGGAGGAATAAAAGCAAGGAAGAAGCTGCCACACCTCAACAGCCAACATGGTACTAAGCACTGAGGTCAATCTGTATTTTTATCAGATTAAATTAAATGTGACCCCAATGACAAGTCCACGTGACGAGCGTCATCATCCCCATTCTACATACCCAGATGCCGAGGCCCAGCTGCAAGGTGGTGCAGAGGACAGGATGGGGGAGCCCTTCCATTCGATCTGCCTGCTCAGCCTGTGAGGTGAGCTTCTGGGGGCTCTCAGTTTGAATCTTGTCTCCACCATGGTCAAGGGGGGCTACCTGGGAGATTGTATCACTTCTCTGTGCTTCAGCTGCCTCAGCTGTAATGTGCTGCTTATGCCGCTGTGCTACTGTGAGGATTAAATGAGATACCCCTTAAAGGCCCATCGTGCCTGGCATACAGTAAATGCCCAATAAACCCTACTGAGCATTATAATCCAACTTGCCAAAATGTTCTCCTTTGTTCACACATGCAGAGATGTGGGCCCTTCCTTAAGTTTCCCTTTCTTCCTGTCCCCACCCAATTTCTTCGAATTTGTTTTGTTAGTTAGATTTTCATTTTCTTGTGACCATTTCATAAAACTTATTTTGGAGTCCAAAATCCTGTCAACTTGAGCACATTAATCTGCAATCCCCATAAGGATGTGTAATGTGATTTATAGATGCATTTTCTTTAGCTTAACAATATCACGTTCACATTTCGGCCTCGGCGGCCTTCATCGCCTTGCCAAACTCTGGAATTTTATTGTTGGATCAAATAAACTGTGGTTATAAATCATTCCCAGATGTCAGCCTAATTATTTAGAATGCGTGGGGACCTGTTGGATGGAGTGCTTTGGCCACACACTCGCCGTGTGTTTCTGACGGCAGTTTCCTCCCCGCCTCGCCCTGAGAGCTCCCGGGGCTGGCTCTGAGGCACTGGCTTTCTGCCCCAACCCCAGGGCTTCCAGGCATTTCCTTTTTTATTTCTCAAAGATGTCCCCACCAATGCTGGTTTCCAGGAGCTGGGGTTTCCCATCAGATCCCTGACTCCCCTCTGCAGAAAAGCAATTTGCTTCCCCATGATTTTTCACAGCCAACGTTGACAAACAAATAGGACGCCTGTCAGGGCTACTTGTCGACCATGAGTGAAGAAGGGAGTGCAGGGCTTCGGGGTGGCAGGAGGGTGGGGTTAAGCATTTGGAAACAGAAGCCCTCAGAGTCATCTTCTGGTACTGCTAGTGGCACCACTTAGCGAGCCTGCAGAAGAGGACAGAAAGGAGCCCCAGGTTTTTTTGGATCTTAAATGGAGATTTTTCCAGAAAATTCATTCAGAGAAGGAGCACTGACTGTTCACAGTTCCAGTCACACTCCCCAAAAAACCAGCCTCTGCCTACGGTGCCTTCCTTCTTTCTTCCTGTCTTCCTTGTCTAGCTTTTCCTTTCATCAGAGGCCACCATGGAGGTTCCCACCTGCCTCTCCTCTCTCTACCTTCAGGGTGCCTCTGCTGGAGAGGAGACTTGACTGTTAGAAAGGGGAGACCTAGGATGGGCTGGCCAGACATGGGCCAGGGGCTACACTGCCTACCGCACCGCTCCTCCTGTGGGGACTGTACAGGTACTTTCTTTAAAAAGTGCCTTGATAAACCCTAATGTTCTAAAATATTCACTTCTGTAGCCAGGCCTGTCTCAAAGAGCTACTTTAAGGGTGGTCGATGTTGAAAAATGCACGCTCTGCACAGTGGAGCAGTGGCCATGCCCTTCTTTTTCCCTGGCTCCATTATCAGGAGAGGAATCTCTTGCTGGAGAGCATCTCAGCTGTGCTGTGGCCCCAGCTGCTGATGTTGGCCTCCGCTGCCCTTCCCCTCCTTCTGATCCAGGGCCCAGTGGCCTTCCTGCCGGAACTCGGGCTCCTGCCCCTGCCCTCCCACCGGTGCGGGCGGACGTGCAGGTGTCTACCCTGAGCCTCCTCCCCCGTCACCTGGGTTGGTGTTTAGCCAGTTGACACCATGGCTTGTGGTTTTGCTCCGCCAAAGCCTCTGCCACATGGAGCGTTTCAGGGTGAGCTATAAACGTGACCAGGCCAAGAGCTCAGCTGTTGGCAAAGGGTGTGACCAACTGAAAGCGTTTCTTTGGAGAGCCTAAAACATCAAGGTCTCCAGGATTGGGGGAAAGGGATGGTGACAGATTTTCTACAGTTTCTTTGTGAGATTATTCTTTTAGCTTCCACCCTCTGTATCAGATTAAAAAACGTTAATAATAAAATCCCAACAAAGGGGGAAAAATGCTGGAGAAAAAGTTGTTTGAGAGGCAGACTATTATAAAAAGAGAAAAAGAAATGGCTCAGGGTCTCAAAGACTTGTTACTGGCTTATCAGCAGGGAAACAGCTACTACCCTGAGGCCTCATGGGAGAGCTTAGATGTGGGAACAAGTTG
This sequence comes from Macaca mulatta, assembly GCF_049350105.2. Lineage (NCBI taxonomy): Eukaryota > Metazoa > Chordata > Mammalia > Primates > Cercopithecidae > Macaca > Macaca mulatta. Next base: position 171,484,912 of record NC_133412.1, read on the forward strand.
TGAACGTTACTGGATCAGAGGGTGCCAGGAAGGTGTTAGGGGTTGGTATTAAGGCGCTAACAAAACATACAGAAGGTGGAGAGCTTGAAAAGATGGGAGAGGGGCAACCAGTCCTACTTGGGTCTCCAGCAATGGCTCCAGGCCACACTCTGTGCTCACCACACCAGGGAGTGGAAGCTGAAGATGACTAGAGTTCAGTCAGAGACACCCAGAGTTCAGTCAGAGACGCCGAGAGTACAGTCAGAAATGACCAGAGTTCAGACAGAGCTGCCCAGAATTCAGTCAAAGATGCCCAGAATTCTGTCAGAGATGCCCAGAATTCAGTCAGAGGCAACCAGAGTTCAGTCTGAGAGTATCAGGATTCAGTCAAAAACAACTAGAGTTCAGTCAGAAATTATCAGAGTTCAATCAGAGCCGTCAGAGTTCAGCTAGAGATGCCTGGAATTCAGTCAGAGACACCCAGAGTTCAGCCAGATACAACCAAAGTTCAGTCACAGACGCCCAGAATGCAATCAGAGATGGCCATAATTCAGTCAGAGACGACCAGAGTTCAGTCAAAAACAGCTAGAGTTCAGTCAGAAATGACCAGAGTTCAGTCAGAGACAGTTTAGTCAGAGATAGCTTGAGCTCAGTCAGAGACAACGAGAGTTCAGTCAGAGCTGCCCACAGTTCAGTCAGAGATGTCCTGAGTTCAGTCACCGAGACTGAAATGACACACCGTGCCCCTCTCTCCCATTCTGGGAAAATGTCCATAGTCCAGGAAAAACACAACCTTCAAATTGAGGTTAAAATCCAAAATGTCCTGTTAGTACAGCCCATCACTGAATGGACAAACTACGTTAGAGAGCTCCTCATGTAATGTTGGGCTACCTCATGAATGTTTCTGTGCAGGAACGATCACTCGTTTTGAGGTCAGGCTGTCTTGGCTGGAAACCCAGATTTGAAAGGTGCAGTTTCTGTGAATCTGGGAAAACTGGCAAATCTGTGCAGAAGTGGGATAAAGCAATGCTTCCCTGGAAGGACTGCTGTGAAGGTGACATAAAACTCCTCGAAGAGGCATCAGTGCAAATTAGGTCCTGAACGAGGGTGAATCCCTGAGTATCACACAGGTGGCGTTCTGACCGTGGTCCAGTGTGTAGGAGTTCCAGAATGGGTGCAGAAGGGCAAGCAAAAGGATGGGAGGGTGAGCGGAAGACTCAAGTAAATAGAGCTCTGTGTCGTTTCCAAATTGCTGCTGGGTTTTTGTTGTTGTTGTTGTTGTTTTTTCAAATTTTTCAGAATTTTTTCTTGGAAAAAATTGAATAATTTTTTTTCTTGAAAGAATTTTCCCTTAGGTAAACTCAAATATTTTAAAGTTGAATTGGTGAGAAGCTAAATCTCTCCTAAATCGAAACAAGTGAATTTTTTTTTCTTATTTCTCTAGGTCTGTCTAATAGGCAATCAGCTAGCCAACTGATTAGTTTACTGACCAGTTAAAAATATTATAGATTCAATTTCCATTAGGAAACAAAAAAAAAATTACAACCCAATGATGATTCCATTCAGTGCCAAACCCCAGTATTACAATTTGAACCTGAGAGGCATTTCTTCTTTCTCCCGCAGATGTGGTCCTTTGTGGAAAGGTAAGATACCAGCCAGTCCACTAGGAAATGGCATGACACAAAGGTTTTGGGAGGATCTTTCCTAGTCATTGAGGTCTGTTATGTGGTCTGGGAGGCATCACAGCTGACCCGGGGCAGAGATTCCTCAGCAGGGGCCACTGCCTCTCATTTGGTTCATTAGATCCCTCAGGCACTCTTCATGGAGAGTGAGAAGGTACCCTAGAAAGTTCTTCCTGCCCACCTCTGCCTCCTTTACTTGACACATCTCAGGCAGAAAAAATGTGTGCAAAAACATGGAAGCAGGACCCAAGCTGCTGTACTCCAGAAAGAGAGAGTCCCTAGTCTGTTCCCGGCACTGCACTCTCAGCCACACAGGCATCAACGCCTTCTGGGCCTCGCACCAGGGATCCCTCACACGGGCACCTGGAGGGAAGTCCTTTCATTCTTCTCATTTTACTGATTTAAAACTTGGAGCTGAGAGGGAGTGAATCACTCGAACCAAATGACAGTTCTGGGAGGCCTGCATCCTGAGGTTAGCAAATGTGGATTAAGTCACCTCGGGATGGGAGCAGGGGTTAGAAGAATGAAAAAGCCATTACCCCGATCCTGATTTCAAGGCGATCCCAGCCTGGGTCAGCTAGTTCAAACTCTTCTTTCCCATCAAGGAACATACGATGGATTCATCGATACCAAGTCAGTGCTCAGGTATTTCTTGAGCACTGACTTGTCCCAATCACTGATCCAGACACAGGGGGCTGAGAGGACAGCTGCAAAGCCTGTGCTCTTTCCCATGAGCCACAGGGTCCCTTGCTTATGCAGAGAAACACAGCAGCACGTTTGTACAATAAAAAGACCATTTTACAGAGTTGGCACTGGATATTTCTAATCTATTTAAAAATGTAAACCATTCCCAGGTTCCCGCACTTTACGCCTGTGAACCATATGTGGGATTCAGTGTGTGACCTGTGGATTTGCTGTGGTAGGGATTGGGGAAAGGACATAAACCAACCCATGCAATTCCCGGGGCTAACAACTAAGCCAGGGATGGCGACTCCAGGGGGCTTCCAAGGCAAGGTGTGACTAAAGATGAGTGCATGCCAGCCTTCAAAAAAAAAAAAAAAAAAAAATGAGAGCATCCAGATAGAGGAACTAGGACAAGTAAGAGGCAAGCTCTGTGTGGTGGGTGGCCAGTGTGGAGCAAGGGGACCCGTGGTTGATTTAAACTGCTGCAGAAGAAACCCTGACTCAGGGAATGGCCCCTGGGACCTCTACGGTCTTCTATATGCCCAAGTTAAAGAAGTTGTCTGTGCTATACGGTTGCTCCCCCTTGGCCCTGTCGACATTTGGGGCTAGATCCTTCTTTGTGGGGGGCTGTCCTGTGTATTGTAGGGTGTTCAGCAGCAGCCCTGGCCCCTACCCACTAGATGCCAGTAGTAGTCCCTCCTCCGGTTGTGACAACGGAAAATATCTCCAGGCATTGTCAAATGTCCCCTGGGGGCAAAATTGCCATGGGTTGAGAACACTGCTCTAGGCAAAAGGCTGCAAGCACACAGGGGCAGCCTGTGACTAGAGGCCTCAGCAGGAAACAGCCTAGAGAAGTCACTTGGGGCCTGCTGCAGTGCTTCCAGCCTCAGGGGCAATGCCTGGCACACAGTAGGTCCTCAGCAAACTGGTGCCAAGCCTCGGTTGTGCAACAGGGCTGTTGCAAGATACTCAAAGGATCTAGTTGTCAAACTGCTCTGCACTGGGCAGGGCTAGGGCCCTGTCAGGCCACCGTCCCTTGGCCTGGGAGGTCGCCACTTCCGGCCAGGCAATGCTGGGTGGCTGTTTATCTGTGTGTCCACAGCTGCCAATCAGGCATATTAAAGGCCATGAAATAAGGATGAGGCCTAGGAGGGGTAATTAAAGCCACGATGACATTGATCTGCTGAGATTTCTGAGAGAGCCCAGAGCACACAGGGTGACTCTCCATCTTACCTCATGCAGGCCCAGCCTGATTGGCCCCCTGGGGATTGCTGAGGCCGTGGAACCTCACCTGTGGCTGGGAGACTCCCAGGGCAGAGCCAGACTGTCTTCAGAAGCTGTGCAAAACAGGAGGCCTGGGCCTGGGGGGCAGCCCAGCTGCTGCGCTTTGCCCTGAGAAGGCAGGAGCAGGCCGATCTATTCAAGACACAGGTCCCCATTCTCAAAGGTCTCAAAGGTTAACTCTTCCCCTCCTGGGCCCAGAGACTCAGTCAGGTGAGAACCTGAGATGCTCCAGGGCCATGTCACCTGCAGGGCAAGTCCATCTTTGCACGTTGGTCCAGATGCTCACAAAAAGATTGCAGTCTGGATGCAAATTAAGTCAACAGTTAATTCTTGACCCTCTACCCTGAGCTAGGAAGGTTGCTTAGTTATAAAAATAGGGACATCTAATATTTTCTTGCAATAGTCTTTGTGAAGATGGACACTTTGATCAGAACAATAATTGTGTTTCTACTGTTATAGCTACCGATCAGTGTTTGTTTCTTTGTTGTCGTTTTAGCTTCAGTTTTACAATTAGCACAGTGAGTGAAATTAATTAATGTATGTTCAGAGTCAGAAAGAACCAACATTGGCTTTGGTTTTACCCATGACTTGGGCAAATCATTTGAGCATATTATGTGTTCATCTCTCTATTGATAAATGGAGATAAAAGTAATCAATGCCATAGATCGGAAAGGATCAAATGAAATGATTGCAAACTCATGAGCTTGGGAAGTCTTAGTTCATTTGCTACCTTGCTATATGTTAGATTCTTTCTTATACTTAAGATTATTACATCCTCACAGTCCTGTGAAGTGGTCATCAGCCACACACTTTACAGATGAGGAAACTGAGGCAACAAATCCTTTCTGAGCTATGATTCCATATGAGGAGACTCCACACCCACCCCATCTCAGAGGGGATTACTGAGGTGCTCACGCTGCAGGAAGCCCAAGTTATTTTTTGTCTTCCAGCTGCTAAAATCAGACAAGTAGAAGGCAGGTGCCCTGCCTCGAAGCCTGCGATTGCCTTCCTTCCTGCCTGCCCATGAACTGGCATGCACTGTACTTCGTTACATCATTGCAGCTTCTGGTCTTCCTTTGTGAAAACCTGGTCTGTTTTTTGCCCTCTTCCTTCGCCACACTGGTGGGGGATGGGAGCTGCCCCTCTGATCTTTGCACTGTAAAGGAAGTAGCAACCCTATCAGATGGGAGGAGGGAGAAGTTTTCTTGGGGCCTAGAAAAAAAATAGCCCATCTCCCACACGAGTGGGGCACCTGTGGTGAGATCGCCGGTCTAAATATAAAGATATATTTTTTTTTCTCATGAGCTGTCTTGAGTAGGGTGAAAGATTCTTACAGAATTTTGGAGAAGATGTTCCTTATTAAAGTCCTAGAAAAAACCCTGTCTCTTATGATCTCCACCTTACTCTGAATTAAAGTCCTAGAAAAATCCCTGTCTCCTGTGAATGCTACCTGACTCTACCCTCTGTGTTTCTAAAGAGGGTGGTGCATGAACTTTTAAGAGTACAGAGCTGTGCACTGACTGGAGGGTGGGAACCGTACATCTGAACACTGCTTTGCATTAAATGTATTGCATTGCAAAGACCCTGATTAGAGAAAGGCTTGGAGAAATGAGTTACCGATTATTGAATGCCCAGGATCTATGTGTCGGCTTATTTAATATAGGTTTAATATGATTGCCATGAAGCCTCTTCTGGGTAATAGCAATCACAGGCAACATTTAGGGAACACTTACCGTGCCTCAGCCCCTGGGCTGATCTTTTATTCAGGCCAAGTTGCCTCCCTAAGAAGAGTTCAGGATGACTGCTGTGCACATTGAGGTTGGGTAACACACCCATGAGGGCATCGCCCCAAATTAAACCTGGCCAGGCTGACAGCAGTCTGCCCTCAAGTACTTGGTTGAAGAATGCTCTCTCCTTTCCATGCATGCCCTACTTGTGAACAACACCTAACTGATAAAGTGAAACTATGTGTGATTCTTGGTTGCCACATGTGTGGTCTGCCTATGGAAAAGAAGAAAGACCTTCTCTTGAGACTTATTCTGTTCCAGCCCATAATCTTATAGTCGTGATTCCAAAAAAGGTTTGCAAAACCAAAAGTAGTTTTTATCATTTATCTGGTGGTAAAACCTGACCTGAATTGATAGAACCAATATAAGCCTATTTATAGTCTTTATTTTCCCCATGTAATGTGAACAGTCATTTATTTCACTGCAAAAATACTGTGTTCTATCCCTAGGTGCTGTCCTAGGCTCCTCTTCGTCATGCTGTATAAATATGTAATTATGAGACATATTAATTATTTTAAATGTATCAAATTCTGATTTCTAAAATATATGTGGTTTCAAAGGTTTCTGAAAATGGATTGTGGGCCTGCAAACCAAACCTATAGTCCCACTTTGAAGGTGTATCCTGTAGACACCCTTGGGTAATCACAATTATAGGGGTCAGAGAGATCTATCAACCTCAGCCCTAATTCTCATTGGTGAAACTAAAGTCTGTGGCATCCTCAGCCACATTGGAACCCATTAGAGCCTCAGATTGCCCAGTTACGAAAAGGAAAACAGCAGCATCTTCCTTGCAAGTTTTCTGTGAGATTATGTGCGTAAGGATTATTCATGTATTGGCCACTGGGACACTCTAAGGTTGTCCATATTTTCAGATGTTCTTTGTAATGATTTTCAGAGTCAAGCACAAAGATGTCGTAAAATTTTCACCTCTTTCAAGTTTGCTGTCCTGTGCTTGGAGTAGGACATGGCCCCTGGGAGCTTGGGGCTAGGGAGGAGGTAACAGCCCATGAAGACCTGCCTAGGTCAGGGCAATTAGCAGGAGACAAGACCTTCTCAGCATTAATTAGCTGTCTCTGCCCTGGTGCTACAGAGGATTTCCAGGCCTCTGGAGAGCCCTCAGGGATGTTGCCACTCACAGAGGAGCTCAGCTCTGACCATGAGAGCTGAGTAAATAGGATGAAGCTTGGCTTCCAAAGGGCCAGGTGCTGATGCAAGAAGGATTTCCCTGTGCACAGGTGAGAGGCAGAATCTGGAAGGACGAAGTGCGGACAATGGCTGGAAGGACTGGGCCTGGCGCCCGTATGCTCAGCCTCGCTGTTTCCACTCTGATGGCTAGTCTTTCTCCCCTCTGTTTTTTTCTCTCTCTTGGTTTCTTCTTTGATCTCTCTGTTTGTCTCCTGCATTGGGCCTCTCTCTAACCTGCCTCCTTCCACATGTCTCTGTCTACAACCTTGTGGTTTGGTCCCCGCCGGCCACTCTCTAGGCCTTTCTCCCTGTCTCTTTGGCTGTCTCTTCTCACATGCATTCTCCAGGGCATTGTACCCTCAGATCATAAAAGCTTAAGTCACGTGGCGGCTAATGGTCCCTACTCTTCCACTGAGCCCATGGTTCTGTCCAAAGAGAAGGTGATTCATACAACGCAGGATAGCTGGCATTTTCTGGGTGACTGTTCTATTATATTTCAAACAGAAATACTTATTCGATAGATATTTATGGTGCACCTACCACCTGCCAGGCACTGTGGATGCAATAGTGAACAAGAGAGGAAGTCTTCGCTCTAGTGGTGGGCTGGGGAAAGGCATTATGTAGAGACATAAATGAGACCTGGCATTTCAGAAGGTGATAAGTGCTCTGAAGAAAAATAAAGGCAGATGATGGGATAGAAAATGCTAGGGGCAAGGGAGAATGATCACTGACAAGGGAGCTTTGAGGTGTCCTGAGCGAAGTGACAAAGAAGGTGCATTGTTAACCGGGGAAGAGCTTCCCAGACCAAGGAAAAGAGAAAGTGCAAAGACCCTGTGGCAGAAACATGCTGGGTGTATTTAAAGATTATCCAAGAGTACACAAGATGATAGAATAAAGGGTCAGAGAAGCTTAATATTTTCCCATCTGATCTGATCTTTGCAATCTTTCTTCTGGAGAGAGGTCATTAGCCAAATGTGGAACAGAAAATAGAAATCATTGACTGCAAATCACAGAAATTTCAAGTTAGTTACTAAGCTGAGATTCTAACGAAAACCTACAAAGAACAAACTGCCTTCCACAAGGCTTTCCTGGAGCTGGGGGACTTAGAATGAAGCTGTAAGCACCAGCCAGCTATTAGGATCTTATTGAAATGGAGTGGCATAGGGACAGAGCAACAGTCCCAGCTTCCAAAATCAGGAACAGTTACCACAAATGACAATCCTGAAAACTTGAGCTTCTAGGAGGAGGCAAGAAACAGCATGAGGATAGGTTGAAATCTAGTCCCAAAACAATTGATCACTCACAACTAAGGAAACTAAGGCTCAGACACATCAAGCAACTCATCCAAGGCCCACAGCCTGTGAGCGATGAGATCCAAATTCAAATCCTTTCCCCTCACCGTGTTGCATGGTACTAGTGTACAAGTGTAAAATGAGATTGAAAGATTCAAGCAAAAGGATGCCAGGGAAAAATATCATTTTTCTCCTAGTATTTTAAACATGCCTTTAATTTGGGTTGAATGGATTTGTGAATGATCAGCAATAGCATTTCATTGAAAAAAACTATTTTCCACCAAGAAAAAAAAAAAAGGTATTTTAACCTCCCACCCAATTCATTTTCTAAAAAGAGTGAAACGTGATTTTGAAAGAGAATTACATACATCGATATCGCATGAGTGGGAAGCAGAAGCCGTCAATGAATCATCTCCTTTCTACAACTCTCAAATCAATCCAGACACATGTCAGGTTGATGTCCATGGTGTGGGACCACTTCCCTGATTGGATCCTCACTTAAGGTGTGTTGGGATAAGGGAGAGAGGAGAGTTTCTGGCACCTTCATCTTCAATCACAATGAGTATCCATGATAAACTCAGCCATAGAAACGTTCATTCACTAATTTATTGTTTTATTCTTTCTCTTCCTTCCCCTTTTGCTCATTAAACAATTTACTGTGTACCTACTGGGTATTGAGCCCCTTGCTACCTATGGAGCATCCAAAGACCAATAAAATACAGTCTCTGCATTTTCTTGAATTGGGTTTATTTATGAGAGACAAGCTTGGGTTCCTTTCCTTGGGGGAACTCACATTCTAGTGGCAGCTGGACAACTGAAGACACCAGAATCCAGCCTGAGGTAAGGGTCAAGTCAAAGGTAGGATGGGAGGAGTAGAGACTCTGTACCAGGGACCTGAAGACACGAGTAGGGGAAAGGTTTTTCTTGTCTCCAAGCCCCAGTGGGCTGCTTTAGGGTGGAGGGGTACAGTCTTGGTCTGTGGGACTCAGGTGGGTCGGAGCAGGACAGAGGGACCAGATGACAGAGCATAGTGTTTGTCAGAGGGGATGCAAGAAAGGACACATGCATTGCTCTTTGCATGGAAATATTGATTATTTGAGACTCTGAAACCCAGACTGAGTCACATCCTCTGGTAGGAAAGCCCCTGCCCCAGTCCCTCTCTGGGGTTCAGCCAAAACACTGGAAATAGGCGAGGGGCCCCAGCACAGTAATCACACTGCCAGGATTTTTGTTCTGACCAGGTGTGCCCCATACAGGCCACTGAAGTTGTATTCTGACTCCTGGGGCTTTCTAAAGACTTGAAAACCAGATTTACCTACAGGTGAGACTGCTATGGAGTACACGGATCACAGTAACACACTGCTGTGCGAAGATCAGAAGAATGGTCAGGTTCTGGTCTCTAGTGTCCAGTTAGATATGAGGCTTTGGGCAAATCGCATAACCATTCTAAGTCCAATCTTAGTTCTCCCTGAATAGAGGACCATTACTCACTCCACCTAAGTGCTATTAAAAATGAGTCGGGGTATGTTCAAACACTTAGTAATCTGTCATATATATTATAAATATGAAAAAGTAGCATCGTTTTAAGAATGTATTGACCTAGTCACACCTAATATATATGTTCATGAGCATAAATAACATTTGGATATCTATAGGCAGTGTTATATATGCCGGTATATGCAATTGGATTTAAAATGGGTCTTGAAGTACTATTTTCACTCTCGTAGCTTTCTGATGGCCCTGGAATCAAATTAGTCAAAGGCTATGATTGCCACGGGGAAAGATAATTTTAGGAATGATAAGAATTGCAATATCAGTTAGTACCGGCTTGTTAATGAAACTTCAAAGTTGAAACCAAAGTGGGATCTGCAGATTGCTCCAGAGAAAAAGTCCTGTGGTTCTGCAAATCTTCTTTCTGTCTTTAATGAATGCTTAACCTCCCTGCACTTCAACTTGGGCATCATGGCCAGTAGTCAATTTTCACTCTAGTTCATGTATTTTTTTTTTCCTTTTAATCCTGAAAATCTGTAGCCACGTCGTCAACTCCTTCTTAATTATACCATATTCTTTACATCTGTCCTGCTAAATAACTCTAATTGAAATAGCACCGGCGTGAATTTTTGTAATGTTCCCCCCAAGACATCCCAAAAGTGACTCACGAGAAAACAGACTGAAGTCACAGCTGGAAGCACGTCAAGGATCATTTCCATTTTTACATGATTAATTTGAATTTAATATCTTAAATCAAAACCTGATTAATTTAAATAAAATTTTGATGGTGCCCTGCTTCTAATATACATTGCAGTAATTAGATTCGGCTTAATGTGAGTTTTTTTTACATAATTAAAAAAAAGGAGGAAGTGAAGTGTAACAATGCAATGTTGATACAAATCTGTCTAAATATATATAGGGGACTGCGGTTCTGGACATTAGTCAGGTAGAGAGAGGATAGCTAATTGAAAGGACTTTAGTAAGCCGAGAATAAGCGCGACTAATCGGGGCTCTTCCCATATCTATAGCAAAACATCTCATTCTACGATCAAAAGCAGAAAAACTTTTTGTTCCAAGCAAGTGATACCCACAGTGGACCATAACACCAAGAAGCAAAGTATGGACTTGATGCTATCTCCAAGCGCAAAGGTTCATTTTCTCCACTTGTCAGACATGGATAGAGACCCCCTATGTCCATGGGTCCTGGACAGAACAGGTGCCGACATTGCAGACTGACATGAGCATCAGCTCCAGTTAAGCAGGGACACTGTATGGACTCTTGCTAGCCCCTATCCTTGTAGACATAGCCTCTGGGCCAACCCCAGAGGAGCTTGATTTGCACAACCTGCCCCACTTGAGAAAACGAAATGAATCTAGGGGTTGTTACAAGCTTTCCCCCAAATCTAGACTTCTGTTTAGCCCAATTCCATATACTATGAGGTCCCCTAGAAATAAACATTCATATCCAGACACCATGACTGAGTGATCATATTCCAAAGAGATCTAGCCCAAAGTTCTTATTGTATAATCAAAAAGAAGCAACCTGATCAAAAGAGTCCACCCCCTTACCAACACAGATTCTGAACAATTTTTTTCTAAACCAAGTCTTGACCCTAATTTGCCTAGTGACCCTAGACAAGAAGGTCACCCACAACGGAAAGTACTTGTCCGTGAGGAACTCACTCCACCGACCCCAGCCTAGAGAAGGAAGGCTCAGAGATCCTCCCTGAACCAGAGACCTGAGGTTGCTGAGCTGAGCCATATACCAGGTTTCTAAGGTGGGTGCATCTGATGGAAGGGTCCCCAGTGGCTTCAGCCAAAGCCACTGTTCTCAGTGAGCTCCAGGGCCCATTCTTCACTAGCTTAGGATGTTTATGGACTTCTGTGAAACTCAGAACCAATCAGGCTGAAGGAGGCACATGACCTGATGACACAGCAGAGCACAGATAGAGACCGACACCTTTATTTTACATTCCATGTTTAAATGAGGTCATGCAGTATTTGTCTTTCTGGGTCCAGCTTATTTCGCTTAATATAATGTCTTCCACGTTCCAGGCCCCTCCACTTTGTCTGACCACACACACATGCACACATGAATCCTAACTATGGGAAGTGATAGATGTATTAATTAGCTTGATTGTGGTGGTTATTTCACAGGCATACATATACTGAATCATCAAGTCATACCCTTTCGATGTATGCAATAAAATTTTTAAAAAGAGCCCAGTGTCTCTTACTTTTATTTCTTATTAATTTAGTGTGTTTGTTTTGTTTTGTTTTGTTTGTTTTGTTTTAAGACAGAGTCTCGCTCTGTCGCCCAGGCTGGAAAGCAGTGGCACAATCTTGGCTCACTGCAACCTCTGTCTCCAGGGTTCAACCGATTCTCCTGTCTCAGCCTCCAGAGTAGCTGGAATTACAGGCACCCACCACCACTCCCGGCAAATTTTTGTGTTTTTAGTAGAGATGTGGTTTCGCCATGTTGGCTAGGCTGGTCTCAAACCCCTGACCTCAAGTAATCTGCCTGCCTCCGCCTCCCAAAGTGCTGGGATTACAGGTGTGAGCCATCGCACCTGGCCTATTTATTAAATTAAATGAACTTTTGGAATCGCCTGAGGAAAACAATTAAATACCATAGTATACGCATATACACAGAATAGTTTGCTTGTAATGGTAACAATTGCTATTATTATACCAACTTAAATGTAAAATTTGCTCCAAATTAATCAATGATGTTTATTAGCTGCCTTCTATATGCATAATATTATGTACAGAGTAGTTTACACTCAGGTCTTCATAACTTAGAAACTGCAAAATAATGCTCTATACTGTAAAATCACTCATACCACTGAGACTTATTACATTTCCCTTCTTCCTTCTTTCCTCTCCCTTCTTCCTTCTTTCCTCTCTCTCCCCTCCTTTCCTTCTGCTGTCCTTCCTTTCCTTACTCCCTCCCTCCCTTTCCTCTTTCGTTCCTCCCTCCTTCGCTCTTTTCCTTCTTTTTTTTTTTTTTTGAGATGGAGTCTCGCTCTGTCACCCAGGCTGGAGTGCAGTGGCGTGATCTCGGTTCACTGCAAGCTCCGCCTCCCGGGTTCACACCATTCTCCTGCCTCAGCCTCCCGAGTAGAGTAGCTGGGACTACAGGTGCCCTCCACAATGCCCAGCTAATTTTTTTGTATTTTTTAGTAGAGACGGGGTTTCACCATGTTAGCCAGGATGGTCTTGATCTCCCGACCTCGTGATCCGCCCGTCTCAGCCTCCCAAAGTGCTGGGATTACAGGCGTGAGCCACCGTGCCCGGCCTTCTTTCTTTCCTTCTTCCTTCATTTATTTCTTCCAACAATGCAGTGCCCTAAACGCTATTCCCTGAATGTTTGTCCAGGCACCTTACTCTCCACAGGGCTTCAAAAAAGAGAGAAATTAACACAGGGCATGCATGTCTCTGAGGGTGAGGACACAGGGGCCTGGAAAGGTGATTGAGGAAGACACTCACCAACATTTCTGTCTAATTTTAACTGGCCAAGGTTCACATTCAGTTTAGTTTCTATCATTTAATTTTTCCTCAAAGGGTTTGATTTCAGTCCTCCACTGCGAGTTTTAGCCAGGAGCATGACGTTTGAGAGTCATTTAGAACACAGCTGTGCCTTGTATCACGAAAGGGAGTGGAATCTTAATCTCGCACGCGTTTGCACAGCTTAGTGTATGTAAGGGAGACCGTTTAGTCATTTGCTTTGAGCCAAAATGGACAGAACATACTTGAAAGTCACTTTCAGACTTCCCTGCGGATTCCCTGTGGCGTCTGCACTATGGAGTTACTGTAGCTGTCTACACTACTACTAATAATTATTATAATTGTGATAACTGTTTCCAAATTCTGACACCTACATATGTTGCATACTGTGCTCACAATTTCCACACAACATCCCTGCGTAATGTGCATTGTTCAAACCATTTTATAAACTTGGAAACTGAGCCTCCTGGAAATAAACAACATCACTGGGTTCCCACACTGGTTGGAACCAGAATCCAAGCTCAGCCTTGTGTACCCCTTATTGTGCAGCTGGGCCAGGCCCCCTCTGTCAATCCAGGTACACAGATAATTAGCCATTCCCTTTCCTGGAGGCCAGGGCACACTGACTCCTCTGCAAACGTGCACCTTTGAAAGGACTTTGGTGAAGATCAGCCGGCCTGTGCCTCACCAGCCTAGGCATCTTCTGACGCATCACTTGACAGAGAAAAAGAACTCAAATAAGGGATTCAAGGAAATCGCTGATTTATTATTTATCACAAAAGGTCTAACACAATGACTTTCTAATCTGACAGCCGGGACTTTTGATGACAATCAACAATTTAATTTCTTTCTAAATTTAGATTTTTCCCTTTTCTGCATCAAACACCAAAGCTGGCTAAAAATAGTCGCACGGTGAATGCTAGAGGGGAGAATTTTACCTCTTATGTTTTTTTCTTACTTTTTTTAATGTCAAAGTTAAAGTCAAAACAAAATTAATCAGGAGGGGTTATCTATAATGAATCACCACACAGCTCAGGAGAAAAGGGTAGGGGGGAAGGTATCTTTGCCAGCAGCCGAAGGAATGTTCTTTCAAAGAGTCACATTAGACTCTAGGCTCCATGAGAAAGATTGCAGACCTTCCATATTCAGCAGCACGAATCAGAACTCTTTAGCTCTAGTTTAACTTTCCTTTTTTTTATTATAAAGCAGCGGGGGTTGGGATTTGTATGGGCTGTGATTTAAATGGTTAATTGAAAGGAAGCCGTGGTGAGCCATTTCTGGCGACAATATTACTGAGACAATCTTATCTGAGCTTACAGAGTTATTTCCAATTTGTAAATGCTGTATGCATTTCTACCAGATAAAACATTTAAAAATCCCAGACCTGAGTAAAGTGACCTTGCTGTTCTAGAGCCTTCCACACCTGCCCCTTTCTGCCTCTCTACCCCCTCCTGTTCTGATGCCCCCCCACCCCCTACCCCCACTCCTCCCCTTTCCTGTCTCTGCTGGGAAGTCAGGTCACTACTCAAGCCTCCCCCTTAGGCAAATAAACTTAGTCATCAAGTGGTGGAATGAAGTGTAGTCTTGTCTGTAAGGCTCATTGGACAGAGGAGAAAACTGAGGGTCAGAGAGGGCCAGTGACTCACTGAGGTCTTGCAATGAGAGAGTAACATTGTTGGGACCAGAATTCAGGCTTTGTCCCTCCTAAGCCCAAAGTCCTTTGGGTGGCATAGAAATCCCCATAGGAATTGCCCACCGTGACATTCAATATGAGGTGACATAAATTACATGTTAGAGAACCAGACCCATTTGCCCCAGTTTCCTGGCTGCATCAACGTGATTTCACAATTCCAGGAAATCCTTGCCCGGGAAGAAAAAAAAGTTATAAACACCTTTATTATTTATTCTAGGAACTTCCAAGAAAACCCATGTAAAAGAACAACAAGCTACTCTCACTCTTCAATAAGTAGCAGTAAATTTGGAGTTTACCCCCCACTCCAAAACTTGGAGTTTTGCCACCCCAAGGTTGGCAAAATCTTCAACTTGCTACACCCACCACCAATCTTAGACGATTATCTCTGGACCCACTTTTATTCCTGATCGGAGAACCATACTGTAAGGCCCGCCTCAGACCAGCCACTAGAATCTCACCAACATCCAGTAAGACTCTGTTAAGATCGTGCTTTCTGTGAGAGTCACTTGGTGTGGTCTTGTGGACAGGTTGTGTTTGAGGAGCCGGCATTCGACATGGTTAGTACGTGGCACCATGTATGTATACTGATGAGAGGATGCAAGGCCTGGATGATAAGCAACAGGAGAACCGCCAAGATGCAGCAGGATGAAGTCTCCGTGAAGCGGGCAGTCTCACTTCCGGAGCCACGCCCTAAGTCCTAACAGAGGGCAGACATGGCGGCTGTGGTAGAGAGAGTCGGTCTTTGCCCTCAGGGGCTCACAGTTCAGTGGTGCCTAGGACTCTTTGACACACAGCAGTAATGCCTCATGCCACATGGGGCATTTGTGAAGAGGGAGATGGTAGACCCAGAGGAGGGGTAGGTAAATTCTTCCTGTTGGATGGGTAAATGCTCCTTGTCAGGTGATTTGACCTGTCAAGGAGCATCTAGAATGAGAAGCTGGGAATGGCTTTCCATGGACCGTGGCACCAGCTGCTTTGGGATCCGGTGTCTGAGGGACAGTCTAGGTACTGCTGTCTTCCGACTGACTGGATGTGGGGAAGTGCCTTATCTGTGAAAAAGAAAAATTGTAATAATAGCCACCACAGCTGATACAGTGGCTCCAACATGCTAAGCATGGAAGAAAGCCTCCGTAGGGTAAAATACATCATCTTAGGAGTTTCAATGTGACCCTAACAGCCTTCTGATTAAAGACCACAATCCAATGGCTACCCTCTCGTTAGAAAATCAAGTGTGGATTTCAGAGAGATCAAGTTCTTTCTGACCCTAACCGGCTGAGTAGAAATGACCCTGTCTTTTCTCTGTCTGAACCCGTTTCCTTGTCTAAAAGGTGAGTGCAGGGGACATAATGACCTCCAAAGGACTCAGTGGTCTCTCAATGCTGTCCCTAAAGCCCCTCACCTCTGTAGCCCATCGCCCGCCTCATCTTCGGGGAACATCACCTTTGCAAATTCATCTCTTGCCTGCGATACGAGGAATATCTCCGGCTTTGTTTCTCTATTATAATAGATGTAAATTAATGTTTTGCCTTTGTTTGCCGCGGTAATCATAGAGGCAAGTGTATATTCCTAACAGCTATCTTATTTTCAATTTGCAAAGCATACTGTGCTTAATCCCACGAGCCAGCCCGTGGCTCCAGATATGAATTTTAAAAGATAATTAGCCCAGTGCAGGAGGTGCTCTCTGAGACAAGGAGTGTGCACCAAAGTCTGGTCAGAAGGGTCCTTTGGGGGACCCTATTGGGTCACAGATTCCCCACCAACCCCCGTGGTTTATTACTTTTTTTTCATTGCTGCTGCCTTTGTGAGAACCAGATGATTTGTTCATGAAAATTTAAATCATGTTCATACTAGAAGCTGAAATTTCTTTTCGGGGTTGTTATTTGAGGATTCTTCCGCCAGCCTCCACCAATATTTTTTTTTATGATATTCGTGGCAGGTGACAATTTATTTTCTGTTTTCTTTTTCTTTTTTTTTTTTTCTTTATAACTCTAACTGAAAGAAAACACGAGGTCTGTGATGGTTGTTTGTAATGTTGATACCTATGGCAGATTAAGTGACCATTCATTAGAAAAAACCACAGAAGGCCCTGGGTCCAAAAGATGAATGCCCTTCCCAGCTTCCACTATGGACTCTGCCTGCAAGAACTTTACCCCCAGCAGGAAATCAGTTATGAGAACAAGCACACGTTTCAACGGGCTGAAGAAACATGCCGGTTTGCCTGCAGCACGGGATATTAGCCGACCGTTCCTCGCACACAGGGCTGGCTTTGCTTGGCTGTCGAGGTGACACATGAACATGAGTGGAACCTCTGTGCCCAGCACTGTGCTGGGACTCTGGGGGGATGCACAGGTGAGCAGGTGCAGCCCACGCTGTCAGGAATACCCTGAGAACCTGGTAACACTCCCTGGACTCAAGAAGGCAGGTGGGATTAGAGCTACAACAGAGGTGCAAATGGTACCACTGTTATCAAAGCGGGTAGTGTAGATTCCCCCTCACTGCGCATCTGGGACATCTTACTGGAGGAGGTGGCATTTGAGCTCGTTTTGATGAAGTAGCATATATTTTAATCAAATCACATATTCCTGAATCAGGTAACTTATATTTTGATATTATGATTCCCCCCAGGAAAATAAAAACTGGAAGATGGTAATAGCTCACATTTATGGAAGGCCACCTATACAGCAAGCATTTCACATCATGTCCTACATATCTCATGAGGACGCTGAGATACTCAGGGGCTCTGAAACATACTCAAGGGCTCACAGCGAGAGGGTGGCAGAGTTGGAATTTGAATCCTGGTAGTTTTGTTCCCAAAGGGACCCTGGCATACTGGATTATAGGGACTATTCCTGCCTCACAGATAGGACAGGTAGTGGAGGGAGAAACACAGCTCAGAGCCCCATTTAAGGAGGCTGATTGATTGCATCATAAGATACCCTCTGCCGAGGGTTGAAGTGCATCATTTAAAACAGTTTAAGGTCAATTTGGTTTGCCTCTGATAGAAGGAGCTGAACACAATTTTGATTATTTGCTTTAATTCAAATCAGGTTAGCAAAATCAGTATATTAGTGCAATTTAAGGACCTTTTCCCCCATTTATTACATAAGCTAGTGGACTTCCCTTCTGATGAGTGAAATCTTACTTTGACTTTAATTCTTGATGTTCACGAACCCTTGTGCTACTGGAAAAGGAGTGGGCATGAGCAACCGTGTGTGTGTGTGTGTGTGTGTGTATATATACATATGTATGAGAGTGAAAACCAAACTGAAGTTTCAGATGGACTTTAGAAGAATTGAGCAGGTTTTGAAATGTGTCCTGACTTGTCCTTGGCATTTGTCATATTATCACATGCTTGGAGGTTTTCTCCTGGGCATTTCTGCATTTTTATCTAATGTGGTCACACAGGGTGTTTGCTATTTCAATGAATATAAAAATATTTTATACAAACTATTTACCAAGGCTCTCTAGAAAGGAGAAAAAAGGTAGTTCTAGAGTGTTTTAGAGTATCTCTTCCCTCTAGCTAGGTCCAGAAAGGCTAGTGTCCTTGCCAGGCACATTTCCTTAGAATAAAAATGATGGATTAAAGTTGGGACCATTTCATATAAAAAACCTTGAACTATTAAAAAGCCTCTTGTTCAGAGACTTGTTCTCTTATATTTAAATATGCTTTAGTATTCCAGGAAAAACAAAACAAAACAATGCTTAGACCCCATGAGAGGATACATACTGTGCTACCAAAGAAACCAAGTCATAAAATGAAGAACCAGCCTCCAATTGGTGAAATCCTGTCTTGGTGCTAAAAAAAATATGTCTTTACTTAATGGAGTTTTATGGTAACTCTGTAAGACAAGGTAGAGTTAACAAGATAACTCTATAAGACAGAAAGAAGTTTCATTAATTACAGTCTGATAAAAGAGAACTTTGTTATCAAGGGTGCATTTCTTGCACTAGGTGTTAATTTCTCAAACACCATTGGCTTTCTTGTATATCGTGGTGTTTAAAGGGAGGAGTAAACAATTGACCTAGAGATGAGCTCTTTGAAAAGTTCTGTTTTGTGTGATATGAATGTAAAAGAGTGCAGCATGAGCTATGAAAGAATTTCCAATAATCTCTCCTTGAGAACAGACAGATATTGAATGATGTGATGAGTGAGGCTATGGAACTAGGACCTCTGCCTTTTTTTCACCTCTCCACTTGGGCTGGGGAAGCACAGTTACCCAGAAAAAGTTCATTCAAAATATTTTCAAAGGTTCTTTCCTTACAATCAAAACACTGTAGCCTGTGGCAAATGGCACACCCACCTGGCTCCTGGGGAATTTCTTTTGGGATCCTTTCCTGCAAACCTGCAACACCCATGAGCATGCTCTGCAATTCTGTGACTTTCCCCACCTGTCTCATAAGAAGGCAAACTAGGGCTAAGACCACATGTAGTCACAAAACCAGACCTGTTTCCTGCCCTCGTTCTTCCCCTCCTCCACCTTGGATGGATTTTCATACAACTTTGATGAAAATAACTAGGAGGACATAAAGATCTCTGTAGGTAGATCCTCTTGGGAAGTCCAACATCCCTGGACAGCTGAGGATCCCGGATTTCTTGGTGGACATCTCAACCCAGGAGTCCACTGTGGTGGAGACACAGCTGGAGCCCAGGCGTGCTGTGTGGATTAAATGAGTTAATGTCTGGGAAGTGCTCAGAAGGGAGAGTTCTGAACACAGAGAAAACATGTTGCTATCATTATTATTTGAAAGGAATTAGAGTTCAATTATTTGTTATCCTACATTAGATGAATCTTTATTTTATCACCTCTCTTACCACAAAAAGTGTTCTCTTCCTACAAAAATGTCTTCTTTTCTAATTTGCCTTGAAGTCAAATCCTAGCAAAACCAAGCAGTTGTTATTAATAGCTACATAAACACCAGAAAATAGGTCAGCACCCTCTTTTTCTCCCAGAAAGACATTGGCTAATACAATCTAACCCCTGATTGATTTGTTTGTTTGTTTCACCTAGATATGTTCAGCGAACAAGGGAGAAAGTAAGAGTGTATCAAAGCTGAACTTTTCTATTCTTGAGTTATCAGCCTTTTGCTTTGGTTTCCCCAACAATAAAGAAAAGAACGTATTGAATATTTTAAGGGGTTTTCTTGGGACAAAAACAGTCTCATGCACACAAAAAGTCAGCCTTTATCTGCTGTGATGTTGATTGGGAAGTCCAGTACACTAGCCTGGAAGCTTGTCAGAGACTCTGAACATCCTAAAATCAGGAACTTTGTCTTCTTCATCAATGTAACCCCAACATCTAATAGCAGGAAGTTTCCACGGCTGATAAAAATAGGCTCATATGCCGTGAAGTGTAAATGGTCATTTAAAAGGTAAGTTAACTTAAAGAGCAAAACCCAGTCTCCAGATCCATTTAATTTTTAATTTTTGGCAGTGTTTCCCAAGAACCAGGCCACTGTTGAATGATTAAATTATTGCTCATCTTGGAGGGAAAAAGGATACATTGCTGTGGACTTTTCAGAAGGCTAAATTTGTTATTTGCAACCCTTGGCCTTCTTTTTGATATTATCTCTTTGGGACCTAATATTAGTGGGTTCACATGCCTTGCTCTTTCACCATTGTAGAACTGAGCTTTTCTTCTTCTGCTGCCATTTAATTTAATTTTCAACCTTGGGTCTTAATGGAAAAAGAACATTTTTCTCTTTGACTGCCAGCTTTTTCCTGCTCGTTGTCCCTCAAAAAGAAGTCAGTGGACTCTCATTTAAGTGGTTATCCACCAAGGAATTCATTGACTAAAGCATTGCGTAGACGAACGGAGAACAATGACAAAGTTCTATCCATGTTCTATGGCTTCTGTCTTTCATAGACAATTCTCTGATGCACTCTGGTAATACTGCCTGTCTACTTTGATTCCTGAACCTGCTGCTCACGAATTAATCTCTTGTTCTTGTTCTTCTGAGTAGGACTGAGCTTTCGATCTGGGCAGAATCCCAAGTCCTCTGGCCTTGGGGGAGTTATTTGCCCTGTTATGGACCTTTCTTCTCAGGGACTCTGTCGTAAGAATCTCTGTCAATAAGCTTTTCACAGGAAGGCCCTCCTGAAGGCCACACCCTGGCACCCTTGTTCTGTTGAACTGTCTTCTGTGGCCTCTCACCCACAGTGTTTCCTGGTCTCAAATTCTCAACCCCTACTTGCTAAGAACTGATGGAATGGGAGCAGAAGGGGAATAAGGCCCTTGCTGTGAAGGGGTGTGAGGGAGTGTTTAATGGGTGGTTCAAAACTTATTTTGGTAAATGGCCACAGGAGTATTCACCACTTCTCTGGTGTGACAGGCGTCTGGTACCTAAGGATGCCCAAACTTAGGAAAATTCAGGGAGAAATGTGAGGTAAAATTGCTCCAAGTGTATCTTTTCTTTTAAGAGTGCGATAACAAAAATAGAGGCACACATAAAAGGATAAAGAAAAAA
Organism: Macaca mulatta; assembly: GCF_049350105.2. Taxonomy (NCBI): domain Eukaryota; kingdom Metazoa; phylum Chordata; class Mammalia; order Primates; family Cercopithecidae; genus Macaca; species Macaca mulatta. Next base: position 171,505,961 of record NC_133412.1, read on the forward strand.
TGAAAACAAGCAGTGAAAGACAACATCCGCTCTCATTTCAGTTTCCTGGAAGCGGAATGTGGTTGGGCAGATGGTGTTCTTTTGTTTCACTAGAAGAAACGGTAAGGTGTAAATACGCACGATATACTCAGCAGTGAGGATGGAGAAGGGGCGCGACTCTAGGTGCTCGGTAATTTCTAGGTGGGTGGGAGATTTTCTCTTTAGGTTAGGTTGGTCCTGCCTACTGAGATCCGAAGATACTGCCTTCGACCTGACAGCTTCCAACTGGGGACCACGAGCTCTCTAGTGTTCCATAAATGGGCTACCAGGAAGTCTGTGAACCCCCTTACTTTTTTTTTTTCCTGCAAAAAGGTTGTAGGTTTCTGCATTTTCTTAGAGGAGTTTTTTTTCGTGTGTGTTTCACAAGATTAGCAGAAGATTCAATAGCCATTGGCTTCTCGTGTCTTCACTCCATGCCTTCTCAGTTTGCTTCTGTAAAGTTAGTTGCATGTGACTATTTGAAGGTGTTTAATATAATTGCCCATATTTGCATTATATTGGAGACTTTTCAAAGCTTTCTCACATATAAATATCCCCTTCGAATCAGTGACAGGAGCAGTTACCAGTAGCCCATCTTACAGCTAAGGAAATGAAACTTACAGCCGTTACTTGACTGGCTTATGGCCACACTCATGTCCTGTCAGGACAGAGGTAGGACAGACACTCCTGCCTCCTGATACTTTCTTGTTTGGTGCTCCTCTTACTTACTGCTCTTGCTCTCATTTTTTTCTGCCAAAATGGCCATCAGTATCAGTGAGGAGTAGGAAGAATTTGAGTCTAAAACATGCATGAAGTGAAGAGAAAATTGATAAGGAAATAAATCAAAGTGTCTCATTCTGGTTAATTATACCCATGTTTGACTGCCCGCTGAGGTTATTTTGAAGCAGAAATAATGTTATTTACCTCTGCATTTTCAGTACCTAAACAACGCCTCCTGGAGCATAGTAGATGCTCAATTATTTGAGGTGTGCATAAGTGATTCAAAGTATGAAGAAAGAATCAGATGCACAAGGCATATGTTGCCTGGTTTCCAGATACTTGCCATTGATATGACCATGGATTCCCAGATGGGCCTTGTCTGAAGTCTCTGAGATGGCCCTATGTCATTACAGGGCGATAGGGAAGTTTGCCAGAAGACTTTTGATCAATGAATTTGATAAAGCCAATTGATAGAGAAGCTCTTATCTCCCATGGTCTTACGTAAGAGGTGTCCACGTCATCCCATCTGGATGCAGCTTTTGAATTATCTCTCTAGGGTATTAGGAGGTCTAGTGAACTGTGCACTTCATCAAATAACTTGCTCTTAAACAAGTCACACACTCCCAGGTGTGAAAGACAGGAAAATCTCTTTTCTCAAATAGAAGCCGGAAAGCAACTACCCAATTCCAACATCCAAAGGGCGGATGAGATGAAGCTGTAAAAACTTGCTCAAAAGAGCTCTTGCAAGTAACAGGTTGAGTTGGGGAGAAGTTACAGTGACTCTAGTAATTCAAGATTCTAAACAAAACAGGACTTAGAGAAATGGCAGTGACAGTTGTCATTAGTAATGTGGTATTAATCTTAGTCTGAACCCTGGATCCAGCAGAAATCCCAGCTGAGCTTCCAATTTTTACATAAATAGGAGAGTCAACTGTACATATTCAAGAGATGTTTGTGAAAATAAATATTTGTTTTTATGATTAATCTTGGCATTACGTGATATGGAATAAAATTCTAGAACTGAAACTCCCATTGAGAATATTGAACATTCTAGAGGTTAAGTCTTTCTTCTACAATTGATCAGCATAGATCTTTCACCCAAGCATCAATCAATCGTCAAGACAGGGTCATCTCTATTACCTTTGGGGAAAATTTTCCTGGGCGTGGGACACACTTTTCTAAATTTTTAAACTTGTGAAGCAAGCTAAAAGACATAGGCAGAACTAGATTTTGTTGAAAAACCTCCACATTTTTTTTTAAAAAGGAAACTTCCAAGATTGTAGAATTATATCCATCACCTCAGAGATGTTGGGATCTGAAGGTAGCATACCAATGTGTGCATAGAGCTAGTTGATACCAAGAAGCACTGGCACTAGGAAAACATGTATTGTCTAAATTTCTCCCCTTTCTGAGGGACTATATTTCTTGGCAAACAGATTGACAGGATAATCCCAAAGACAAATCCAATGCATCTTCCTCACACCCTGGCCCATAAACATAAAAGGATAGAGTCTAGGACCAGGTCAAGATGAAGATTTCAAAATAGAATTCTTAGAGACCCAGCATTCTGGAAACTAGAGAACTTAATGGCTGGGAAGGGGTCATAGATGGGCACACCTCTATACTATGACGCAGAGACAGGCTCTCAAAGTGGAACGGGGATGGCATTTTGGTAAATGCCCATCACCTAAGACAGAGATAGTCTCCCCAAATTTTTCACCCTTGATATTGTATTTGCTACTTAGACCAACACAATAAACTAGATATAGCAAATATATTTGCCCCTACTGTACAGAAGGGAAACTGAGGTACATTCACCCATTCTTGTTGACTGCCTATATACACAAGGCTCTTTCCAAAGTACACAGATGAGCAATGACTTATAGCTTCCTAAATTGGTTGCCTGATATAAGTGTTAAAGACCATTTTATGTTCATTCTACAGACAGTGAATACCAAACATTTCTCTGGTCTTGACCAAAATTTCATATTTTTTTTTCCAAAAATACCAATATGTGTTGGAAAATAGGCTCTAGAGCTTTGGCTTAATCCAAGTCACCAGCCCTGAACCTGTTTCCTCATCTTTAAATTAAAATAATAAGATCCCTCTTGCATTACTTAGAAGTCTTTGGGGTCATTAAAGTAAATACAGAATCCTATTTCAATTGTACATATATTTATTAAATACCTACTCTATGCCAGTAACCATACTGGACACTGAGGCGACAATGATGAACAAGACCCAGTTACTCACTCTTCCTCCTAGTGAAGCACATAGTCTAATGGCAAATGCAGACATTGAACACAGAGCCACATTCATAAGGCATGCAGTGGAAGGGAAAGCATGGAATGGGATGGGAGCCATCACAGGAGGTGTAAAGAGAGTATTAACTACATTGGGAAGATGAGGCTGTGAGCTTTCCATGAAGAAAGTGAAAGAAGTGAAATGTAAGCTAAAACATTCGTATACAGGAACAGAAAGCCCTACTTTCATTATAGTATGTGCTAGTATTAGCCTTCCACAGCATTGGTGTTCTGTTAGTAGAAAGATCTGTGCAATCTCTGTATCCTGTTCTGGCAGCACAACATGGGAGAGTGAGGAAGCCGCATACTGCCAGATCTTCTCAATCCCACAGCATCAGAGATGTCTATGATTTGAGGAACTCTGTCAGAGTGGCCGGTTGAATGGCTGTGGATGGAACCACCAACTCCTGATTGGCATTCTCCCTACTGCACTTCTGAAAGGAAGGAAGAAAAGAAAATCTTGCAGGCACCCACACATCCAAAAGGAAAAAAAAAAAGCATGTCAGTTGTACCCACTCATGTCATGTCTGCTTAGTGTCAGGCAGAAGTACACCCACTCCTGGTGGCCCAAACTCCAGAAGGAAAGTCATGTTGGAGCTGCCCACACTCTCAAGGATGACATGGGAGCTGGGTCAGGAAGCAAGGCATCTCCAGCATCTCGAAGGGCTGGGGAAAGCGGGAGGGCCTAAGTCAGGTGTAATGGGCCAGTGTTCACCTCTTCTTCTAAACTGGGAGAGCCTTGAGGTCAGGGATGACCAGGACTGAGTCTGGAAACTTGATAAAGAAAGATATGTTTATAAGAAGCATTGGGAACAATTAGAAGGGCTTCCTTTTGCATGGCTGCCTTAGGACTGTGAAGCTAGCATAAATGCTGGAAGACTCACTGGGCAAGAGAAAAGGAAGAACCCCATTCTGAGATTCAATTCAGCACTGCAGTCTCTTGCTTATCTGAAGAATCACAGAAAGTCTGATCTCTCCATGAAATTTCACTTCTCCCATAAAGAATTCAACCCCTCAACTCCCCAAAACACCATTAAGATCAAATCACTGGGAAATATTTTATCTGCTATTCAGAATTCAGCAAAAAAAAGGCTTGGAAATCTGCTTATAGACAACTGACTAAGCCAAACATGGGTGAATGCAGAAAACAAGGGATCCATTCGTTGAAGGATTTCCCAGGCCTTCAGTTGCCATCTTTGCAAGCATCCTTGATACCTCTCCAAAGCCTTGAACTATCAACGAAAGACCAACAAAGTCTACAGAAACACCAAGGATCCTGATGGTGCATGTAATGGCTCTAAGAAGCTGAACGGAGAGGAGCAGTGACATTTGAAGTAGTATAGAGCTAAAAGAAAGAAATGACTTGTTTCCTCTTTAGTTTATAATCTTTGTGAGTTTTTTAGAGAATAATTAAAGGGGGTAACATATCACCTAGTCATATAGATAAGAATGGGTAAATAAATAGTTGGGTATAAGGAATCTTTTGAAGTTAGTTTCTTTTGTTATCATGGATCATATTTGACAAGCAATACCCTAACACTTGGGCTGTTATCTGAGGACCTCCCAGGTTGCAAACTTATGCAAGTAGGGAATTGAATACGTAAGCTACTGGTTCTGAAGCTAAGCTAATCTGGATTTACATTTGCAACCTACTGGGTTTCATTTATTCAACAATAACAGTATAAAATTATACAGATTAAATGATAAGATAGTAATAATTTGATTGATAAAATGGGGTCCCATTTGCCATATTAAACAAAGGGGACCTGAAAGAATAATTAAACTGAAGAGTCATTTGAAACCTGTCAGAAGAGAAGCAAAGGCAACATGAGCTGAGAATACACAGGTCTGCTTCCATGTGGTGGGCCATCAACAAGCCTTCTTTGAGGAGGTGATCTTTGAGCTGAAGAAACTTTTGCATAAAACACAAGGCAAAGACGGCAAAGGTGGAGAGATGGTGGTAGCAACAGAACATGGTATGGGAAAATGGGGGCCTGTGCAGTTACGTCACATGGTTTAGTTTATCTGAGAAGGTATCCTGTGCATCCTTTGCAGGCCACGTCAAAACATTTGAACTTCTTCTGTAGATAGCAGGAAGCCCTGGAGTATTTTTGGCAGAGAAATAATATGTTCAGAGAAACATCTTAGGAAGATAAATCTAACCATGGTGTGAGGGATGTTAGAAAGAGCCAATCTGGAGATAAGGCATCAGTCATGAGGCTCACGCTTTGGGACAGAGGAAAGGTGAGGAGTCTCTGTGGTCCTTGAGGCTGAAAATTCCAGTCTGGTTAGACAGGAGTCCTGATTCCTCAACACCCAAGGGGAGAAACTGGCATGTCTATGTTCTACTTGTTCTCTGATTCCCCTTATGTTAATATTATCCTCTCTTCTTGGCCGGGAGGAGGTACCAGTAAAATTAGGAATGTCAGAATGAGCTGCTTTTTTTGGCCCACGCGAGCCACTTACATTTTCAAATCATTCCTATCACTCCCAGCTGACAGGCATAGCACTTTGTTCTGATGCCTTCATTCAGAATGGACCTTGCAATGAGGCAGAGAGACCTCCCCCTGCTCCTGATTACCCACATCACCCTCACTCAGACTCGGTTTCTTTGCTACAACATACGGGGTAATGGGAACACCTTCCCATGTGACTGGGCACACTTAGCACACTGGCTGGCACATGATAAACTCTCACTCAATGCTTCTTGCTATTATACGTCTGCAATCTCTTACCTACAATTCTAGAAGCCCAAACACCCTGAAAGCTTACATTTTATGACTTATTTGACTGCAACAACAGGCCTGATCTGAACTCATTAGGCAGCAAAAGTTGACCTAGACTGACACTGGGATGTTGATAGTCTTTATTTATCCTACTTGGTGTGCAGGTTCATACATTTTTCTGCAGAAATATTAATGGGCTTGATTGCAGGGCACTGCCCCAGGCTCCACTGGGGGTGTTATATAATACTGAGTACATGCAGCATATTACCTTTCTAAATCTGAAACATGCTGAATGCTAAAGGACTCATGGCCTCAAGGTTCCAAGTATGTAGTCATGGATTCATATTGCAAAGCTTATATCTTTTCAAAGAGTGGTTGGTGGCCTTCACATCTAGATGCAAAAAAGAAGAAACTGTTGACATTGAATAGAGTATCTCTTTTTTTTTTTTTTTAATTTTTGTCTTTTCTTTTTATTTGTCAGATGCTGAAATAAGAAGTAAGCTTCTGAAATGCCTGTGGGTGGTGCTGGAAGCCCAGGGTGTGAAGCCCACCTCCCACCCAAGGAATTTCAGTTTCAAAAGTCTGACTCTGCTTTTGTCTCGGTTTCCTGTTGAGAAAACATGAATGGAGAGGAGAATTTGGCTATTCCTCATCTTAAAGATGGGACACTGAGGTTTTGAGAGTTTCAGGACCTAGTGATAGGTCCTACAGGTTGAACAAAATGGTGCCAGGACAGTCTTAACAACTTTTGAGTCTTGCACCAGTCATGAGGCCAGAAATAGCTTAAGAGAGGCTTTGGTTCTAAGATCTTCTTTCTTTAGATCCTGCATCAGGTGCATCATATAGTAAGTACTCAGTAAATCTGCATGGGATTGGAATGACTCTGTTTTCTTTCTTTCTTTCTTTCTTTGGAGACAGAGTCTTGCTCTGTCGCCCAGGCTGGAGTGCCGTGGAGCTATCTCAGTGTACTGCAACCTTCGCCTCCCATGTTCAAGTGATTCTCCTGCCTCAGCCTCCTGAGTAGCTGGGACTATAGGAATTCCCCACCATGCCTGGCTAATTTTTGTATTTTTATTTTTATTTTTATTTTTTGAGATGGAGTTTCGCACTTTCAACCGGGCTGGAGTGCAGCGGTGCAATCTCGGGTCACTGCATTCTCCACCTTCCAGCGAATCTCCTGCCACAGCCTCTTGAGTAGCTGGGATTACAGGCATCCGCCACCACGCCTGGCTAATTTTTGTATTTTTAGTAGAGATGGGGTTTCACCGTATTGTCCAGGCTGGTCTCGAAGTCCTGACCTCAGGTGATCTGCCCGCCTCAGCATCCCAGATTGTAGGGATTACAGGCGTGAGCCACTGCTACAGGGTGACTGTTTCTTTCTGATATCTTCTCCTTTATCCATTCAGCAGCATAGGGAGGGACACTGAGTATCAAAGAGCAGCCTGTTGCCTCCTGAATGCAGTTGGCAGAAGATTCATGGTGGGATTGGACTAACACAATCAGTGTGTAGGTAAAGTTTGTGTTTGAGCTACTACAATAATTTTAGGGAGTCTGCTGGATCTCTCTTCTTCTTTGTTCTGTCTCCTGAATAATGGGCCAAGATGAGACTCTCTCAGCTTTCCACCCTGAAATACAAACACCAGATTCTTGGGACTAGAGTCTTTGACTTGGAGATTGTGATGTCATGAAAAAAAAAAAATCCCCAAAAGGAACGTGTCTTCAAGGAAAAGATAAGCAATGTTTTCTGGGTGGTGTTGATACAAAGGATCCTGTGTGAAGAGTTTGGAGACCTGTTTCATTCCACCACCAAAGTACCAGCAAGGGTTCATGAACTGAGGGATTTTGAAAACTCTGTGGAAACTCAGAACCTTCTTCTTTTTTTTTCCTTTCTATGTGCATAAGCGGTGTTGGAGAATAAGCACACTGCCATTATTCCAAGTGCACCTCAAGTCCTACCTCATCTGGAAAGCCTCAATTTATTTTCACCTCCATTGTCTGGCCTTCTTGCAGTCATTCCCATTCCTCTTTTCCACGGGGCTACTTCCAGAGCTTGCAGTGTCGGGGAGCTGTGCAGGGGAAGCCTTCAAGGGCTAGTTGGTCTCTCCTATGTTTCCTGGGACGTTGCCATTTAAATAACTTGCCATCCACCCACAGTTCTGGATCTTCACATATTTAAACAGAACTACTGTCTCCCTATTATCTGCCACCCCAATAGGGTAGGGGTGCCATGTTCTTCTAGGAGGATAGGCTCTAACCCTTGGAGTCATTGCCAGCTCTCCTCTCTTTTCTACCTTCTGGTTCTAAGTTGTTTTGGGGTCAAAGAGCCCTTTGAGACTCAATGACACATTGTCTCTTCCCACATGGAAACACACATGAGTAATACTATCTTTCTTACCATTTCCAGGGGTCACTAACCCTCAGAACTTCATCCCTGGGCCCCCCACCCTCTATCAGTGCAGAGTTTCTCAGAGTAGCCCATGAACCATGGCCGGTGCAACCCACTGGAGTAGTTGATTTGTTGGTTTGCTTTAATGCAGATTCCCAGACCTCATCCCTAGACCTACTAAGACAGAATGGACAGAGCAAGGAGGACAGATGAGCTGCCCAGACCACATGGTTAGCATGTGGTGACCCTGGGATTCAAACCCAGGGATTGGCTTCCAAGGTAATGTTTTGATTACCTTGATCAAAAGGGGGTTTGATTAACTAAGCAATCAAACCTTGCTGGTTTTCCAAGGAGGAATTGCCAGGATGATAGAGAGAGAGAGAGACAGAGACAGACAGAGAGAGAGAGAGAGTGTGTGTGTTTGTGTGTGTGTGTGTGTGTGTGTGTCAGGAAGGTTGCAGGGCAGTATAGTCAGAGTTAGAATGGCCTAAGACTTAGGGAGGAAAGCAATATACACTCAGGTTCTGTCCCCAAATGTCTGAACTCTACAGTGGTCAAGACACTGCTGAGATGTTCCCATTACGAGATGCATTTTCCAACACATGATTTGTTCCAGCATCCCCTCCAGCTTCCTAAGGATACCCAGGAAAAACAAGTCATGGTTGCTTTTATCTGAAAGGCCATACCGTTTTAACCCAAAGTCACTGGAACTCTTGACAATGCTAAGGATTCAAGATCTGCTGCCCCTGAGGGAACAGCCCAGGCAGAGACAGAGGAGGTAGGGCACCAGCATCCTCACCCCGTGGGACTTTCCAGGCAGGCTGACCGGAGCAGGTTTCTGTGAGAAACTGATAACTGGGCTGGCTGCCTCTGGCCTGCCTGCCTGCTCGAGACAGGGAGTGACAAAGTGCTGCATCACCTTTTTCTCCCGCGGTTCGGGTGCACGCTGCTGGGCTGGGCTCCAGAGGAACTGGTGGTTAGTTTTGTGGTCACCCAGCAGTTTTATGAAGGCCCTTAAGGTGCTTCAAGTACCAGGTGGCCCCAGCGTGGTTTAACTGTCTGGGGGCCCGAGCTCTCTCAGTGGCCACCTAAGTAACGTAGACAAGCTTGATGTGAGAATTGTTCAGTTGGTCATGGCGATTACATAATGCCTTAGAGGTGCAAGGACCACGCTTGCTGTTCAGTAAGATATTACAAGTTCATACATTATAAATTAATAAGTACACTGGCCCTCTTGTGGCATGTGACAGTGAATCTAAAGCAATCGGGTACATCCATGGCCTCATCTGAGAGTCACAGCAATCCCGTTGGATGCCTTGTGGGTTCCATGATGCAGATGTGGAAATTGAGGATGGTCAAGGGTGAGGGTCTGTCCAACGGACCAGACAACAACTGAGAACCTTCCACAGGTGATGTCAGATTATTATTCCACAGTCCCACAAAACCTGGAGTCTCCCCACTTGGCAGACAATGAAACTTCCCTGTTTGTAGTCTAACTCTTTCCCAGCTAGCCCCTCTCTCTCACTGGAACATGTCTCTGAAAGCTGTGGCTTACAGCTCTCAAGCAGGTAGGATCAAGATGGCTATATTTTCTCTTGGTCTCATTCCCAGATGCTCTGTCAGACAGCACTTCTTAGCACAAATGCAGAATACAAAATAACTCAGACCGCCTTTCAAGAGCCCTCAGGAAGCTTTGGGGTGACATTTTAACTGCCTTTTTCACTTGGTCTCAGGCCTTGTTTTTTTATTTATTTAAACATCTATCATAATCTGAGTACCAAGAATATGACCAGGCATGGACCAGCAGCTAAAAACACAGAAGATTAAAGACACAGCAAACACTCATACATATACATGCACAGATTCGTTCACACAAACACACATATATGCACACACACACACACACACGCACACATGTCCCACCTGTGGAAACAATATTCAACTGGGGAAGCTACCCAGCCTGCTCACTGACCACTTACTATATATGCACCCAATGCTGTGTAAGACACTTCACTTTTTTGCAAATGTGGCTTCATTTTTTTTCTCACAATTCTTTTTATTATCATCTATTGTGAAATTACCATCTTGGTGTGCATGGATGTGTTTATAGTTTCGTTCTCACCAGGTATGCATAACCTGTTGATGGCAGAGCCCTGTCTGATTAATTCTTGCATTCGTGTTCATTGATTCACCTTCAAAATGCTTGTTGAGTGTCTAGTATAGGCCAGGCGTAGGCTAAGTACAGACTTGGGGATGTGATTTTTCAAGAATAAATAAATGAATGAACACAAGATGAAGAGACTAGGGAGAGAGCAGGAGTGAAGGCGTTGGGGTGAAAGTCCTTGTCATCTTCCTGAGAAGAGGTGAAGAGCTTGCACTCAGCGGAACAGAGGGATGGAGCCATTGAGGTGGTTTACTGTGCTGGGATTCAGCTCTCCATGAGGGGCCATGGACCAGGGGCAGGCTCATCCACCCCTTTCACCATCAGTATCCACATCTGTAAAGTGATAGCTGTGAGTCTCTACCCCAGAAGGGTCACTGGAACATTGGAGAAGCTCTGACATGTAAAACACTTAGCCAAGTGCCTGGACATTCCCAGTAAAGTCTAGGGATTATTAAGAGTATAAATAGATGCACAAGCAGACTAAACAAGCATTTGGAAATATGTGCATTTGCATAAACATTTTGGTAATTAAACAACAACAACAACAAACAAAAAAGGAAAACAGAAGAGAGAGAATTACATAACCAAATCTCACCCTTCATGATTTTAACTCTCTTCCATCATCTGGAGAGAAGAAGTCTTTGCAAGTTCTGCAATAGAATCTTGACCTATTATTAGAAAACTTCCTTGAAGGTTGAGGGACTCTGACCCAGCCTCTGGAATCATTTGGGTACCCCTGTGTATTCCCCACCCCTGCCCACACCACCCCTATGGAGCAGATTCTCCTTTTCCTTCAGGGCTGATAGCAAGAGACATACAGTTCCAGGTCCCCTGAGCTAGAGGGTAATCCAGCTGGCCAATTACTTGAAATTAAAGTCAGGTAATTTGAACCCATCTGTTGGGCGCCTGACCACAAACCACCTCTTAGCTAACCCTGAGCTGGATCCGATTACTCCCCGAGTGCCTGCCCAGCTTCATTATACCACGGCCATGGGAAGGGAGGAAACCAAGAGGTTACTGGGGTCTTCAGTTAGCGCTTTGTCATTAGCGTGGTTATTACCCTTGTCCTCCCTCCCAGCAGACTTCAAGATATGGGAGATGCGAGGGCTAGCTGGTAATAGGACCAGAGGCTCCCAGGTCTTACCAGATGGAGTGGAGCCTTCATCAGAAGGGCCAGCAAAGGCAGCTCCCCAGACACGGGTGGGTGGATTCCAGGAGGCCAGACTAGGACTCCGTGGCTCCATCTCAGATGCACTACAGATGGTTCTTAGGGGCAATTATGGGGAACAGGGCAAAGCTTGGACACTGGCACCAGTAAGTCTGGGTTTGATAAATAGATCTGCCCCTTAATAGATCCTGGGAAGTTTCTTGAATAACAAAACCTCAAGTTCTTTGGCAGTACAATGAAAATTGTGGAAATTAACTTAGACTGCCTTTCTAGAACTGGGGCAGACTCAGAAGTCTCCTTATGTACCTGGACAGTGTCATGAAAGCCAAAACAGAGGGAATTAGCCACCGGATGTTGAGGGGCTCTGGGGCAAGTACCTTGTCTCTATTCTAGGAATTGGAAATCAAAGCTCACAGAAGTTGAGCTTTGATCAAGGAAGGATGAGTCGATGGAAAATCCACTGTATAGATGCAGATGTAGCCATACCATGGGCAAGTGAATGGGGAGAAAATAGATATCAGATTCTGGAAATGTAGATAAGGATAACATTGTCTTTCTTCCACAGTGTCAGATGGGTTCTCAACCCCGTGACCCCATTCTTGGTAGCAGAGTTTTCTTAGGGAAATCTTTAATACCACAAGAATATGATTACCCATTTCTCCCAAATATGATTACATTTTCAGCCCCATTCTGCATTTTTTCCCTCTGGAAAATTGAGCATCTTATGCCCAAGAAAAAATGATAAAACTCCATTTGACTTCACTAGGGCAGAACTAAGACGGTCTTTGAACTGAGATTAAGTTGATACATTGAGAGCTTCTGTCATTGTAATATGATGTCAGGAGAACAGGCAGGGAGGAGTTTATCCTGGTAGCATCCCTCCAAAGTTCTAGTCAAGTAGAAAGGGCTTTTTGATGCATCAAAGAGAGTGCTATCTTTCAAACTGCATTCATATTCTAAAGTCCTATCATCATTGTAAAATAATGACAGAGCTAACATCCAAATTTTTACATGTATTTATTTACAGTATTCAGTAGTCAAGTGAGGAGACATAGCCAGCTACCATTTATGTCTGGCTCTAAATGAGCCACAGCACTGGCTCCGTCCACATTTGCTGTACTGAGGTCCTGGACTCTCGTCAGTTGGCATCTGCACTGGCACTTCTCCTCATGGTGGCTGTCCCTCAATATTGGCAAAATACATTCAAGTAAATCTGCCAGGTGATTAAACTTCAGATGTCTCTGAGCCCAGGAAAGTGAGTGTCTTGATGTCAAAGATGGACAGTGCTTTAAAGCATTCCATTTCAATTTCTTCCTCTCTCTCCCCGACACCCGACATTCCTGATCAGTGGTCATCCAGCCCCTCTTTCCATTCCCCAGTTGATGGGGAGCTCACCACATCACAAGTAGCCTATCAGATCTGCTATCCTTGTAAGTTAGGAGATGCAGGAGTTTGCACCTGCTCACCTTTCTAACCTCAACCCATGTCACCTCCAGAAGTGCACTGATCCCCAGCCACACTGACCGTATTGTCCTGAGCAACGCTGAGCTGCGTCCTGCCTCGGTGATAGGGAATTTGCTGCTCCCTGCCTGAGAAAGGGGCCCTTTTCATCACTGCTCACCCCTGCCCTTTGGTCTCAGTTCAGGTGGAATCTCTTCAGGGACACCTTCCCTGACCACCTCATCTACAGTGGATCTTACTGCCCTGTGACCTCTATCCACTCCCGATCCTCTGAGCCCATCTTCATCCCCTTCATAGCACTGCCACTGTGGGAAATGATCTGGCCAATCTATGCATTAGCCTGTGTGTGACTACCTACTGTTTATGTATGTGTTTGCCTGTGCACTACTATATTCTGTTTAAATACGTGTTCACCTGTGTACAATCATATATCGTTTGTCCATATATACCTGCTATCTTAGTCTGTTTTGTGCTGCTATAACACAGCACCATAGACTGGGTGATTTATAAAGAACATAAATCTATTTCTCGCAGTTCTGGAGGCTGGGAGATCCAACGTCAAGATTCCTGTAGGTTTGGTGTCTGGTAAGGGCCTGGTCTCCACTTCCAAGACGGAGCCTTGTTGGTGCATTTTCAGGGAAAGGAACTCTGTGTCCTCACATGATCCAAGAGCAGAAAAGAAGAGCAAACCCATTCTTGCACTCCTTTTGTACAGCAGCATTAATTTACTAATGAGGGCAGAGCCCTCATGACCTAAACACTTTCCATTAGGCTACACCTCCCACCATGATTACACTGGGGATTAAGTTTGAATATGAATTTTGGAGGGGACAGAAACCTCCAAACCATAGTACCTGCGTCTTATTATGTACTAGATATGCATGTGCTTACCTATATATGATTCTGTACTCTCTATGCATGTGTTTATCTCTGCACTATTAAGGGCTGTTTATGCATGCATTTACCTGGGTACTATCATGTATTTCCTCCTCTGAAGTGCACGATTAGGAGAGAAGAAGTTTCTCTGTCTTGGTCACTTTTGCTTCTCAGGCAGAGTAGCTCCTCCAGGAACCCCTGGAGGGGGTTGGAGAAGGCTGGCAGGCCACACCTGCTGTCCAAAGTCCCTTCCTGAGAGTGAACGTCAGCCTCACCACAATGCCCACCACTACCACTGCCACTGCAGGCTGTAACTCTGCAGTTGAATTTGGTTTCTTTTGTCCATGGACATGTGCTTTATGACGCCAAGTGGGGGATCTGTGGCCTTCTCATCTCTGAAGACAGAAATCAGGTCTCCCCGGTGTTTCCAATCCCTACAACAGCTTAAATGTCTTCGTTTTCTTCACAGGAAAAGTATCTTTTCAGATTCTGCTCAGATTTAATTTCCTCTATGAGGAAAATCCACTTCAGTGTAGCTCATCATTCTAGCTCCTTGGCATCCTTTTTGGAGTTTGGGGGATTGCATTACAACATCTCCCATTGCCTCTCCCTCTTGGCTGTGTACACATCAGATAAGGTTGTCTTTGACTTTTTCCAGGTCATTAATGGATACTTTGAAAAGAATCTAATGATTAATTCTTAGAGATCCCACAGGGCTGGGTTTATTAATAAAATTAGTCTTGGGTCTTGAGCTTTTCTGAGGTCCCCTAAAGAAAGATGTTCCAAATATTCAGCCATTTGAAAAGGTATCACAGAAGCAGGAGGTACCCTTACGCACATGTGGTTCAACTCCCTCATTCTCCAAATGAAGAAGCCATGATCCAGAGAGAAGTTTATCACATGCAGAGGAGCAGTCAGGGAAGGACCTGTGGCTGGTGGATGGGAGAGTCAAACTTGGAAGCTAGAGGCCACACCTCATGGCCAGTAGGGGCTGGCCTTGCCTTCCTCACCTACAGGGATCAGAGTGGAAGGTGGGGAGACTTTCCCTCTGGCTGCAGTGCCTCAGAATCAGGGGTGAATTCTGATTCTGATTTATACTGAGTTTTTGAGCTGGAGAAGCCTAAAAGATCAGAACACCAACAGGAGACTGGGCTGGGTAGTGGGAACTGGGGTGTGGGGCCAAAAGTCAGAGGGCCTGAGTGGGAGTGATGGAGGCATTTAGGGGTGAATAACAGCTTTGCCTGTGGCCAGCACTGGATTAATAGCAACCGAGACTGGGGCAGAGACATTTAGAGGGTTTGAGTTGGAGAAGATAAAATGCTAAAAGTGTTAACTACAGAGGAGAGACCTCTGGGGCCCCTTGCAGAGAGGTCAGAAGCTTGAGCACATTAATTTCATAGAATTGCATTCAGGAGTTTGGGAGTGGAGAGACAGGAGTGTGGGGATGACTGCCTTCCTCGGAAAGGTGTGTCAGAGGGTGTCTGAAGGGAGAGGTGTAGACAAGCCGATGGGTTAGAGACAGTGGCCATCCAGCTACAGGATCAGTGTGAACAAAGACACAGAAACCAGAACACGAGGGGAGGTGGGGCTGGGAATGCAGCGGGATGCTGCAATCTTTTTCCTTCACCTTGCCTGCCTCGGCCTCTCCGATGCACAAAGTTAACTCAAATTCCGCTCTTACCTGGAGTGATCACAGCTTGAAAATTCAGCCAAGAATTGAAAGAAAAATCTGGGAGAAGAATAAATTCATTCTGAAAGGCATGGAGAAGAAGGTTGTTGAATTGTCTTCATCTTCAAAGAGGAACCTGCAGAAGGAAGGAATCCTCAGTCAAGCCCTCACCCCCATGCCCGCTTCTTTTCTCTAAGTACAACCTGAACCAACAGGGCGTGTTCTCAATGTCTATGGCCTTGACTCTGAACCTAAGGGACCCTAACTGAGACTTCACAAAAAGGTGGGAAGTTTGCGAGGAACAATGCCACTAAATGTTACAGGGGCATTGGGCAGGCCCAACTGGGCAGCTTGGCAGTTCTTTTAAGCTAACAGTGCCTCAGTTTTTAAGTCTGTAAAATGGGTGCGATAATAACACCTCCCCCTGCAGATTGTTGTAGATGTGTCATACAGCAGTAGATTTGTTAAAGAGTTCCACAAACTGGAAAGCAACCCATGAGTGTGAAGACCAACTCCTTCCCCCAGCTCTCTTTCCTCTCGAACCCCAACTCCATTGCCATTGTTGAAACATGCGCTCTGGGAAAGATGAGAGAGAATAAATATTTTTAAAAAACAACCTCTGTCTTTCGAATACGCTAGTACTTGCTTGCATTTAATTCTCGCCCTTGTCCTGAGAGGCAGATATTATTCTCTCTAGAGATAAGGAAATAAGCTCTAGAGTATTCTGAGCCTGGCCTGGTTTCTGCCCTTCAGTGCATACAGAGCCAAGAGTAGAAGTCATGTCTGCCCATCTACCTCCACGCGCCCCTCAGTCCACTCCACACTGGAGGGTGTGTGCTAGAGCACCTTCCTTGGGTACTGATGCTCAGAGTCAGCCCCAGGCTTGGAAGGGAGCTCAGAGGAGCAAATAGGCCCTGACCCACAGCTAGAGCCAGGACCTGCACAGGCATCATTCACACAGTGTGTCTTCAATTTCCATGGTGGAAATAGAGCTGCCCATGGGGCAGATGAGAAAACCAAGGAGCAGAGCACTTTCCCAGCTTGTCCAATGCTGCTTAACTACAACAGCAGAGCTAGACATTGGCCATTACCTGCCTGCTAAGTACTTTGAAATATCTGCAGGGACAGGAGTGACAGAAGACAGGACCTCTCAGCCAAGTGAGAACTGCTGCTCACATGGAGAGTGAAGAGGCCACTCTGTCCTCGGGATGGTTTTTTGTAGCATGCATGGATGGGAGCGGGCCTCAATGAATCATCCTTTCAGGGGTTTCCCAGGACCAGTGAAGCAACTTGGGGATACCTTGTCTTACCGGACAAGTGGGATATGGGCCTATTGAATAGTATCATGTTTCAAGATTCAGCATCCCAATCCGTGTGAATATAGCACTCAAGATAAATCAGTGATATGTCAACACACACAGCGCCCAAAGCTTAGCAGATCTCCATTAGGAAACGCGGGTTGAAACAGACTGAACCAGCTCTGGCGCTCTGTTGCCACTTTTGTCAGTGGTAATAATTAGTATCACTACTGATTATATTAGTAGCAATAGAACTAATATTGATATCTTAGTGCTAATGTTAGATTTTTATGGTATTCAACTTAATAAAAAGATATTTGAACAGATCTTCAGTGTTGGCAAATTGTTTGTTTATATTTTATGTCATCCCACTCTTACAATAAGCAAAATTCCTTGATGGTTGTGTGGACCCTAGTTCTTAGTGTCCAACCTCTATCACTTCCTCCCGGTGTGTCCTTCTGTGATTCAGTAATGCCACAGAAACTGAGTTTCTTCATCTGTGAAATGCAGATGATGTTGCCTAGGACCCAAGATTTTCTGGAGGATAAAAGGAGGTGGAAGAGCACTCAGCATGGTGGTGGCTGTGATTTTGTAGCCACAGCTGTCATTCCAACGTTGTCACTGTCACCTTGGGGCTATTTCCTCTGCTGTGTACTAGGGTCAGGGCTCTGGGCTGTTCTCAGTGGGCCACTGTCTTGCAATTGCCAAGTTTCCCAGCAGGCAAGCCCCTGCCATCACCCCAGCACCTTACTCCTGGCACTTTCAGGCACCCTGAGGCAAGACCAACCCCAGTACCCCTGGTTGGCCTGCTGAATCTAGGGGCGGTGCCTGCACTGAGGACCACCACTGCCGGCAGCCAAGGAGGGCCCCTGTCATATGGGCACTCTGCCCACACCGCCCATGATGGTAATGGCTGGCACCTATCCACTGCCTTGTTTCAGAAACAGATTTCCTTGTCCATCCAAAGAACACTGTGGGCCAAGTTTTCTAAAATTCCCCTGCAGGAAATGAATAACCTGAAGTCCTTGAGAGCTACCTTGTCAGACAATCACTCAAATGTAAATGCAGCAGCCCAGATCTCAGGTCTTCAGATTCTGTGCACTTGGGAGCAACCCAGCAGCCTGTGGTTGGGGCCATTCAGGTGCCTAGGAGCCTGTATGTAGCTGGTCTAGCTCAACCCTGACCCTCCTCTCAAACCACGCTCAGGCTGTGAGGCTTGGCATCCTCAGGACAGCCGTGTGCATACAAGTCTCACCCCACCGAGAAAGTCCAATCGTCAGCTTCACTGCTGGGAGCCTCAGACTCAGCTGCACTCCTGCTTGAACCTAGGGTCTCCCATTGTGCACGGCGTGCCACGCCACTTGCGGCAGCCATCAACCGCCTGCCAGAGGGGGCAGCCAGTGTCAAGCAGTAGGGGTGAAAACTAACAGGAACCTGGGTTTCCCTTGAGTAGGAAAGGACAGTTGGGATTGATTTGAACAGGATGCATTATAAAGCCTGGGTTTGCATAAGAGAAGGGCTCATAAGAAGCAATGGAGTGCATAAGGGAAAGGAAGGAGAGAGGGAGAGGCAGAGGGCAGAAAGGGAAACAGAGAGAGGGATGGAGGGAGGGAAGGGAAAGAAGGGAAGAGAGAAAAGAGGGGAGGTAAGGGAGAGAAAGGGAGGGGAGGAGAGAAGAGGAAAGATCCCTCATTTCCACTGTAGCTTGCTGACTTGAATTCATTTGGAGAATGGGAGAAAAGGGCCCGTGATCAAAAGGAAGAAGAGAGTGAATTGGGTCCAGCAGCATGGTGACAGTCTCCCAAATCCACTTCCTCCTTTGCTCACGTTTGCCTGTGTGTATGCACTTATGCATCTGTGTGTGTGTGTGAGAGTGTGTCCCTGCGTGTCTGCGCACGTGTGTGAAGAGATTTATTGGTCATCCTGGACCCATGTCCATGGATCCCTTAGCTCTGCAGGTCTGCTTTCAACAGAAGCTAGAAGATGAATTCAGTGTCACCACCCAGTGACTAGACAGACAGCCTTGTCCTCTTTGTGGACTTGAAGAAGCAAAATTACCCCCATAGTTTCACTTCTCTTGCTTGCTTTGCCATCGAGGTGGACTTTGGTGCTCCCCTTTCAGCTTTCAGGAAATGTGTGGGACTTCGTGTGCTTCGGGGCCGGCCCTGGGTAGGAGGATATCAAGGCCGCTCCAAATCAGATCTCCTGAAAGCTGGAAACTCACTTCCTAGCTACAGTTTCCTTTGGTGTATATGAAGAAGCAGGGGCTGAGCCCTGTCCCATGTCACAAAGCATTTCTCAAATGCTCTGAGTTCAATAAAACCCCAAAGTGCATTGTGCCAAGTCCTCTGTCCTATCCCATGATTTAAAAAGTCATGCATATTTTGATTGAAATTTAATCCATATGCTCCTGATTTATTTACAATTAAATCATCAAAATATTATTTTAAGGACTGTTTGATGTCTAGGAAACCTTTTGAGGTCTTTTTAATATGATTTTAGAAGCCTCTTTCCTTAGAAGCCGGAAACTTTGCTTTGCTGCTTGTAAATAAACCCAGTGGAGATGAGTGACTTAAGTCTAGAAATGTCACGGCATTTGACAGGGGTTTGAAAACAGTAGAAGTCTTCTTTGCACCCAATAAGAGCTGTATTCAGATTTGCAGAACTTGCCTTCGCAATGTTCCCAGTAGCCCTTCATCGAGGCATTCAAAGGCTACCATTCGTCCTAAATGTTTCATCAAAATCCCCTCGTTTTCCAAGGGGAAGGTCAGGGACTGACCTTTAGTGGGTACCCTGGGTACTGCATTTGATGCTTCAAAGACAGGATCTCCTATCATTTCTCCTGACAGCTTCAGTGCCATGAGTATCAGGATTTGATTTCACCAATGAGGGGTGGGATATGCAACAACTTAAGTGACCTGTCTGCTGGTAGTCTTCTGAAAATATGGGATTGAGACTCAGGCTGGCCAGACACTCAGGGCACTCCACCCACATCATCAGGCCAACTCTCCACGTGCAATAATAGAAAACAATTGATAAGTATTGGAATGATTTTTGCATTTGTTTTGAGCTTTGCACATGTGCAAATATCTTAAACAATCATTGTGGGCGTTGCCAGGGAGAAATGTACATGAAGATCAGACAACAGCGTCCCTGCCAAGGCAGTGATACTTACGTTAAAGCTGTGAGCTAAAATGATCAATTATTTCATAATTTGATTGGATTTTCCCAACACATTGTGAAGAAAGTGAGGCAAGAATTATTAATCATACTTTAAATATAGAGAAACTGAATGAATAAATTAAGAGCAAAGAAGCCAAGGACTTCTCTTCCTATTAGCAGAGGTCAGAAAGGAGCTAGTCCATCAGCCTAAAGGGTTGCACCTTCGACGTGGGTGTCTGGCAGCACATTGCGAAACTGTGTCTCTAATTTTCTAGCTACTAGCCACATGTGGTTATTTACATTCAAATTAATTCAAATAAATAAAGTTAAAAATCCCATTCCTCAGTCACACCCACCACATCTCAGGTTCACAATAGCCTCCCGGGGCAGGTGGCTGCCGTCTTGGACAGCCCAGCAAGGGGATGTTTTCATCACTGCTGAAGGCCTTGCTGGACAGTGCACCTCCTAAGACTCTGCACCCAGACCACCTCGTTGGGGCATTTTAAATTAGTCATGTGGTCCTCCCCATCTCTCTTTTCCTTTCCTTCCTTCAACAAGCTGCCATCGTCACTACCATCTGGGGTCCCTGTGACCTCCCTGTCTGTCCCCTTCTAATGCCTGGCCCAGGAGCAACCAGTGTCTAAACAGTTGCTGGAAGGTCTGGAAGGGCCTTGGCTCCTGGCAGCTCCAAGACCCTCAGTGGAGCAGTGCAGCCGCCTGCTCTGCCCTGCTGAGTTTCAACTAATCATCCGCAGTGTGGAAGAAGGGGGTTCCGGGGGGAGGAGGAAGGAGACTTCTGGAAGGTGAGGCACAGCAGGGCGATGAAGAGCTGCCAGGGAGCCAGACATCTGTGCCCAGACAGATAGAGTTTCACCGATACGATCTTTGTTACTATCCTTGTGAGAGATAAACAACTTGCAGGAGCAGCGTGCAGGGAGGAAGTGCCCTGCTGAGAAAGTGGTGTGCAGAGGCCAGACACTCAGCCCCTGCGGTCAGGCCCAGGGCGAGGAAGGCGGGGAGGGGAGGAGGCAGCCCGGGCCCCGCACAGGTGACAGGAGTCACGGCGCCCACCGCAGATGTCACCCAAGAGAGATGTGTGAGTCTTGGCACATGAGGGAGTAGAGGTTCTGTGAGAAAGAGGGGAAGAGAAAAACAACAGAAGGAAAGTGGGGCTGAGCATGTTGAGCTTTGTCCTGTGAATCGAGGCTACGGATTGGGATTTATAACCCGAATCTGCTGCTTACCCGGTTACTCTGCAGTTGAGTAACTTCTCTAAGACTCAGTTTTACCATCCAAAAAAAAAAAAATGGATGGTCTGTTTGCAAGATACATTGTCACAGTGTGGCGGGGTTTCTCCTTAAGCAGAATCAGTAAGTTGTTCTTCCACGAATCAGAGTTCAGATGGAGGATGGATGAATGGATGGATGGATGGATAGAAATTCTATTAAAGTATTTTGTTTTGTACAATGGGTAGATGCATGCCTTTATTTCCCAAAAGACTAGGAGCTATTCCAATTAAAGGGATGGGGCCGATTCATTTGTAAATCTTCATGGGCAGCACAATTCCAGATATACCTGCTCAGGAAAAAATAAAAAAGAAAAAAGAAAATGAAAGAAAGGAAGAAAAAAAGGGAGGACAAGAGAAAAGGAGGAAGAGGATGCAATGGGAACATATTTTAAACTTCAAATTTATTTATATACGAGGCACTGTCACTAAGATTTTGTCTGTGTGGATCAACTTTGGAGGATGGTGATACCTTCAGATCTGAGTTTGGGTTTAGAGTGAGATTGCAAATAAAAATATAGGATGCCCAGTTAAATTATAATTTCAGAAAACCAACAAATATTTTTTTCTCAGTATGCCTATATAATATTTAGGTCACATTTGTACTAAAAAATATCTTGCTCATTTGAAATTCAAATGTAACTGGATGCCTTGTGTTTTATATGGTAACCCTAGTTTTTGGAGGAAGAAAAAAAAAATAACAGGCCTTTGGACTTGTCATTAACCTACACATGTTTGAGCACATTTCACCAAAGAGTTCCTCAGTGGGATTTGGGGCAAAAGCCTAGTTAACAACAAAGGCACACTCTGCTTCCTGTTTTCTATGTTCCCTGTACAGGTATCTTCCCCCAGGACAACCCAATCACTTAGTCAAATACATGTAATAGAATGCTAAACATAGCCAATGATTTCTAACACTGGTGACCTGGAACTTTTGGAGGGATTTGGAAGTTTAAGGTGAATGGGAATGTCAGAGTGAAACGAAATCTTCCAGGTGAATGAGAATTTTTAGCATGCATTAGAATGGGCAGAATAAATTGAACACCAAACATTCAGTGAATGATCCAAGTCTCAGCCAACCCTGGTTCTCATCTTCATTTGTGCTCCCACCTAAGGGCAAAAGTGACCCAACAGAATTATCTGAAACTCAGTAGAGAGTTCTGAAATCGTTTGTTTTTTATTTATTTCCAGCATGCCTTCACCAATTCATCCTGAGTCATGCATCAACACTTTGTAATACTAATTCTTCTTCTCTTAGGTCTTATTACGATCCCCATTTCTCTATCACATTCCCATACTCGTGGAACCCATTATTTCTGAGTTGGTCTTTTCTTTCTATTATTGCCTACTAAACACCTCCCTTTCTGCACTAAGTCCTATTGTTGACAATAATTTGGTCAATCTAAATACACCGTTTATTTCTGCCTTTTATTCTGTGTTTCTCCTCCAAGTTTCCGATCATGAGAAGTTCATTAGAGAATTCCTCCAACATAAAAAATAATTAAAGGTGTGTTTTTCTTTTGAAGAATTAGGAACACTAAAAGGCATGCATTTTTAACATTACAACTTATTTGTGTGGATGTATTCGTATTCTCTACCTACTCCCTTATACTATAGCACTTTTTCTGGGAATATTTCATCCCATAAAGCCCTTTTTTCAAGACACCTCTCCTTCCCATTCTGAAATGATCTCTCTCGAGAGTGGCAGTGATGATACAATAGGTTGGAGTTGCTATTATTAAAAATTACTACTTTTTTTTTTCACTATGTTTCTTTCGTTACCCAGTGGGATTTTGATTCCAGACATTCTCCTTGCTTGACATCCACTGGGGAAGTGATGAAACCATTCATTATTTAAAAGTTTGGAAGCCACAAGTACTACTGTATCTAACCAGATTGGATTGACTTTTTAGCTCTTTTGATTAATAATTCATAAGCCTGAGGATATGTGAATTGGGTGAGCACTAACCTGCTAACAAAAGAAGAGTAGGAGATGAATGTTAACATGGCTCTTGTGTTACTTAACACTTCGGACCAACAAAACAAACCCATGTGTCATGGAACCTGTTTCATACTTTCAATCCCCAATCAATATTTCATGATTAACGGGCCCATATGTTCACGCAGGTCCCCTGAAGTACAAAATTTGCCCTTGCATCTCCCATGTGATGGTGTACAAAATGCTTCCTCCAAAAAGAAAGGATTTTGCTTCCTCTAATGAGAACTTATGCTCAACCACTTTCCAGATTGTCTGATTGTTTTGTTTTTAATTTTTCCTTCTTGGGTTTCATTATAAGGAGGAAATCCTCACTGTACCCAGTAAGTGCTCGGACATCAAATCAAACAATTGAAAGTTTCTGCAAATGGTAACACTTGTAAGAAAGGGTCATGTAATTTACAAATGACATGTATGTTTGAAACCTGGTTAGTATTATGCACTGTAAAAACTATTTCAATTGGCATCTGAAGACCTGGGGCTGTGCTCTGTCTGTCATTGACAAGGTGTGTGACCTGGGTCAAGCAACTGCTTTATCTCTCTGAGCTTCATTTTCTTTTGCATGGTGACTAAAGCCACCCTTTTAATATCGCTGTGAAGAATGGAGTAAGATTATGTGAAGCACCTACACAGTGTCTGGTTTATGGCTGTACCCTCCTCATTTATTACTTTAATGTGTGTGGAATGTTAAATGTTATTAATGTGATTAAATATTAAATATTATTAATGTTATTTAAGTTATTTTATTAGTCAATAAAACAATATTAAGTCACACTGTTGTGATGTACAGTGTATTAAAAGCACTTTATAAACTGTAACATCTTGAAGCAACTGTAAGGGATCACCATGAGGTATTATCTAGCATTTAAAGTGGTAGTTATGCTTTCGCTTTGATGTTGAAGTGATCCACATATTTTCTTTCTATGAAAGTGTGTCAGAAGAAGAGGATTAGCTTATTAATTAATAAGCCACAGGGCATTTAAAAAATAGAGCAAAGGAGAATGTATTCCACCCGCTTTTCTCAGGAAACTCCCAACTTCTGATTGTTTTGGGCCAATTTCAGTTTACACCTAGGAAGATTTCACTACCAAAGCTGTTACTTTGGAGTATCTGATGAATAACCAAAGATTTCACAGATTTAAAATTAGCAAACAAAACACAATCAACAACCTGTAAGATATCCTGATGCATTAGGACTCACAGCAGAGCACTTCCTTCAGAAGACCTCTGGTTTCTGACTCCAGGGTCTGCCTTCTGCTCCACAGCCACTCCAAGGTATGGCGAGAAGTAGGATTGGATACTGTCTTTTCTTTGAGGAGCACACTACAAGAAGACAGGCTTGGTCTAGAATTTACCGTAATGTTTTACAAGTGCATAAACTGAAGTCTGAGCATATTCAACTTGGACTTTTCCTTATCTATCAATTCTAAAAAAGAATAATTTACTTTCCAGTGCCATTCCTAACGTCCTCAAGATAAAATGTAGAAGAAAGTTTGTATTCTGGCCCCTTTCACCAATGAGTTAAAAGGAAAGTCAGTATTACTCCCTCAATTTTTCAGAATATCCAATTACCTAAAACTTCCATTCTTAAAACTTTGAGGTAAGGGATCGTCGTACAATGTTCTTTTGTCTGTGTAATTATTTAGACGTCTTGAAAACCATAGATTTTGTGTGTGTGCGTGAAGGGGAAAAGATGAGATCTTCCCAGACATGTAACATGTTCGAGCCTATAGTTAGACCTAAACTTGCCTCTTTTCTTGCCTGTAGTTAGACCTAAACTTACTTCCTTTTCCTTGTTTAGAGACCTGTAATTCAGAGGTGAGCATAGTTCTACACCCTCACCTTTCTGACACCCGCCTCTCAGAATACCAAGGATTAAAGGAAGCCAGGATGTACGCTCAGAATCCAGATCCCAGCAGAGAGAAGTGCGCATGTCCTCTCTGCTGTGTGTTGGTGTTGGTGGGATTTGTAGCCAGCACCAACCTTCCACTCCCGTTTGTCAGGAGCATAAACAGAAGCCAGGACAGGGACAAGGTGACATTTGATGAAAGTCACACAGCTATCTCGAGTCACACTGGGGTCCAGCCCTGACCTGCCTCCCACATCCCCCTGCTGCCTTTCCCCAGTAGAGAGAGAAAAGAGAAACAAACACATCCCAGGCGATGCACTAGGGCCATTCCATGCATTGTCTGGTTTCCCATTCTCTCTTCAGTTGGGTAGAGAGCCTGCCTCTTCTTCTGGACCTGTTTTGCAAATGACCCTCAGCTTTTATGCCTCAGCATCAGGAGCTGCTTGCAGGAGCACAGGGACTGAGCCCATCTTTGACTCGAGAGCAGGTTTCTGCCACTGCAAATTCCAAACAGCATTTAACAGAAATTACCAACGTTTGTCTTGGGCAGGGCGGGTGTTGTGTGTGAGTTGTTTTTTTTTTTCTTTCCATCAGGGATTAGGAAGAGCAATCATCTCCTGCCTCTCATCATTACTTTTCCCTGTATCTTTTGCATTTTTCTGCAGAACCATTTTGCAGGTACAACAGAGCGATCTTTAGAGATAATCTGGTGATTATTACAAATTCAGCCTTTCACGCTACAGGCATTAAGAGATGAAAATTGCCTCAAGTCCACTGTTGTACACCCAATCTGTACCTCTGGACTTCTGTCCCGAGGTGAAAATGCAAACAGAGCAGATATTTAGAATCATTTTGACAGTTCATAAAATTAAGCAGGGATTAGGGATTTGCCTTTTTAAATAATGCCAGAGGGTGCACACAATGGTAATCATATCATCCTGCAACAGGTCCAGTCAAAGTTGAACGGACTAGCTAGGAAGAGAGAAAAAACTGTCAGGTTATTAAATCTGCCATGTATCAGCTGTTGAAAATCCATTTTTTAAACTTTAAATTAACTGCCTGCCTAATGGAGACACTATCCCCAGCTTCCAACACCAACCCATCCTTTGCCGCCATGTGTTTTGTTCAGACAATACATGATTTAGCTTCGATGTCTATGCACATGACTACATCTAGTCAAGGGGATGATTGTATAAATATGCATGCAGTGCAAATAGCTTAATTTTAATTGGGACAGAGTAGCTGATGTTGAAACCATTTGTGTAATTTTGAATATTGAGAGTGATATCAAGCATATGACTGGGTCTATTAGATACCAAAAAAAAAAAAAAGTACTTCTTTTAATTGCAGTGTGGGGCAGGAGCCTGAGTACTGAACCATGTTCTAGTCCTTCTCCTAAGTGCTGTAATTTTGACCAATAGATTCTTTTTCCAAAGTGTTACTTTCTCCCAAAGCTATTGGAGGATATTAGACCAAGGTAGTCTTTAAAGTGCTGTTCTGAAAGGCTGGTGATCAAATTCTTCTTTGTGGGGAGAAAGGAGCTCCTGATGCTCTCGTGCAATGATGAAGGGAGCTCAATAGCCCTGTCAATATCTAAATGAAGGTTAGAATTATGAAAAAATGAATAAAATATAATGTAGGAAGGAAGGGCATCACATACACACACACAAACACATACACACAGCTACACCCATACAAACACATACTCCACTCACATATATGATCTAAACTAGCAAAGAGCCTCCTGTATTAACATGCTACCAAAATTTAACTCTTAATTCCACCTGCTTGATCCTACCTCTGAACACAGGCTTTGCCCTCTAAGAGCCATGGAAGATGATGAACTGGGACGTGCTCCCAGGGAGGAGAGCTTGGGCCTCATCCAGGACATTCCCACACTCCGGGGTGGGGAATCCTCATCATGTCTGTCTGGGTTTCAGAATTGCTAAAGACTGGTGAGCACTGTGCGCCGCTTACTCTTCCCTTCTTAAATAGGAGTTTTCTTGCTTTTATTCTTCCCCTCTCCCCATAGCACCTTTGTATTTGGGGGTGAGATCACAAGTAACTCACATTTTTATTTTATGGAACTTCAGATGGGAGAGGGCAGTCTCCAGACTTTATATAGAGACAAAGATGACATCCTGGATTTTGAGTCCAAGTAGGACCTTTGACTCTCTTTAGGAAGGAGTAAGCATCTTGTACATGAACAAAGGAGGAAGGTGAATACTTGTGACCAAGCGGGCAGATGAGGATAGACAGTACTACTGTGAATACATTTTCTGTCCCTTGTAGAAACACACTACTTCCCGCAACAGTAATGTCAACCTTGACCTTGTGACTTACTTTAGCCAGTCGCATATGAGTTGAGGTAGTGGGTGCAGCGTGTGGACAGAAGTTGCTAGAATCCCTGTGTAGTTCTCCCTTTGAGGAGACCAGCCTGTCCAGTTGAAGAGGACACATCACAGAGCCACAGAATTCCTGTGATTCCTTGATGAACAATGATGTATGTTACAAATAACCCTGCCTCTCTGTGAACCACTGTGATTTTGGGGTTGTTCGTTATTCTAACATGGACTTATCTGACATAAGTAGTCGATTTCCATGAAGACCACCATAAATGTTCCTGTCATCAGACCTTCCCTCTCCGTCCAAACAGGGGTTGCTTTCACTCAGGTCACCATCATACCCTCCCTTGAGGTTTGTGAAAGGATTCTATGAGGTTTTCCTTCTTCTTTTCTTGTTACCCTCTGCTCCATTATCCATACTGCAGCCAGAGTAATCTCTGAAAAATACAAAACCTGGCCGGGCATGGTGGCTCGCGCCTGTAATCCCAGCACTTTGGGAGGCCAAGGCCGGTGGATCACAAGGTCAGGAGATTGAGACCATCCTGGCTAACACAATGAAACCCCATCTCTACTAAAAAATAAAAAATGTTAGCCAGGCATGGTGGCGGGCGCCTGTAGCCCCCGTTACTTGGGAGGCTGAATATTGAGAGTGATATCTCAATATCAGGAGATGGCGTGAACCCAGGAGGTGGAGTTTGCAGTGAGCCGAGATCGCGCCACTGCACTCCAGCCTGGGTGACAGAGGGAGACTCTGTCTCAAAAAAACAAACAAACAACCAAAAAATCAAAAACCATCCTCTCCCTTTCCCCCTGAAACTCCTTCAATGTCTCCCTGTTCATTTCTGAATAGAACCCAAACTGCTCTCTGTTTCTTCCACAGTCTTTCATCATCCAGGCCCTGCCTCTGGGCCCCTGCCATTGTCTCTCTTCACTCTGTTCCAAGCTCACGTGCGTGCCTCAGTTCTGCTCACCTTTGCGTCTTTGCACACGTGGCTCCGTCTGTACTCCTCATTTGCCATTTGGCTCTTTCTCGTCCATTCGTTGCAACCTCACATTTTGCCTCTTCTATACCTGACCATCCCTCCCTGTCTGACCATCCCTCCTCATGGTCAAAGCTTACTGCCCTCGCTGTGGTTCTGGGCTCCCTGTGGTTGTCTCTATGCTGCCTTGTTCTAGTCTTCCATGTTTTCTCAGGGCCACAGAATCCAGAGCATAGAAGATACTCAGTTAGGGGGATGGATGGATGAAGTATTGGGATGAGCAAAGCACCCACTCTCTTTTCTAACATTTACAGAGATCCTGACCCTCAGGCAATGCTAATGCCAGAGGAATGTGAAAGCAAGTGACAATCCAAATCAGAGAGTTAAGGAGAAAATCTCAGGTTCAAACTGCACTGCCCTGTCTGTCCTTAGAGTCACTGTCTCCCAGCAGTCTCATCTAGAGATGCAGGGAGTAGAATGAAAGGAGCGATTCCCTTCCTGTTTCCCTCTTTCTCCCCTTCCCTCCCATAGCAGCCTCTTGCCTTTTACCTAGTGCATGTCCTTCAAAGCGGGGTAAGAAAGGAGAAGAGTCTAGGAGTGACAGACAAGATAAAAGCTTTAAAAAGGGAGGCCTATGGGAACTCAGTGCTCTGGGACCATGCGGTCTGGGGAGGAGAACTCAGTTGGGTGACTTAACGCGTCTTCAATTATGCATAAGGGCATGTGGATGCTAATCAGCAGGCGGCTGTCCTTATTTCACAGCAAAGCCAGGGTGTGGGAGGAAACAGTGACTGTGCCACGTGCGAGGGCTGCAGCTGACCCGACCGACTGGTGGACTGGTCAAGCGACATTCATTGAGGTTCCTAAGAGATGACCCCTAGACATGCCACCAAGATGTCTGGTCAGTGCCTGGGAGCAAAGGGAGTAAGCAGAGGGGATTCTTCCAGACAGCATTCAAAAGACACAGAGGATTTGCAGATACGTCCATTGTGGTTTATGATTAAATATGATGTATCCCAAGTCCTGCCTTGCCTGCCTTTGAGCTCAGGTCCTGCCTTGCCTGTCCTCTGGGGAAGCTGCTCCTCTCCTCTGGGTCTCTGTCTTCTCAATTACAACACGGGGATGTGAATAATAATGAGTTAACACATTCACTGAGCACTTTGTGTGTGCTGGGCACCTTTCTCAATGAACCCTCACTGCACCTCTGTGAAGAAGACACTATTGTTATTTTCCTTTTATAGGTGCAGAAACTGAGAGAGGTTAAGTCATTTTTCCATGGTCGTCTGACTAGAAAGTGCTAGTGCCAAGACTGAGAAACCAGGAATCCCATTGTCAAGTCCATGCCCTGAACCACTGCCACTTGACAGCTTCTCTAATTTTTTTTTTTTTTTTTTTTTTTGGCTAACCAGTCCATATACACAATACGCTCCCTTGGTCAGCACTATTTTTTCTATTTTTGTTTGTCTTTAGCATGTCTGAACTCTGCTCTATAATGCACCAGTTTATTCTGTTATTGTTTCTTATGTTTCAGTTCACGAGGGCAGAGACCTTTATCTGTTGTGTTCATTAACGTACTCTGAATACCTAGAAAGAGGCTGAGGCAGAGCAGGTGCTCAATCAAATTTGAATAAATGAAGGAATGATGGTGAATTGGAACCATGACCCAAGGTAAGGGATTCCACACAATATCCAGGAATCCCATTAAAGTCTGAGAATGTCATCCACGCCAGTTAATAAAGCCAGAGCTCCCACCACCGGCCACAGGCTTATCTTCCTTCCACCTTAAGTTTGGTCACTCTTCTTCAGCAATTCACTCCTAGAGACTGAATGTGACAACGATTGAGGGTAAACCACCAACAAGACAATGTGCCCTTCTCCTTGAAGATATTCCCCAGGTTCACTGTGGCAGGGGAGCTGGGAAGGGACCTCAACTCTGGACTTGGCCTTGCCCAGAGACTCCAGCTGTGCCTGACCTCATGGACTCTCTCATAAAGTACTAGACAGGCGACACATCTCCACATTGAGAAAACCAGACCCTCCCAGGCTTCCTTTGGCCCACATGTGATACCCGGCACCACCATCTACGAGGTACGCAGGGACCATCCTCTTGCTTGAGAACAGACGACAAAATGTTCCACAGTGTTTGATGGGAACAGAGCGAGGAGGCGAGTGTAAATTTCAGTATGAATTGATAACACTTAGTCAGCCAGCTTCTAAAGCAAAGGGTATGCAAGCCTAGGAAGTGTCTTGGCCCGATTCACACAGGGGTCAGATAGGCTGCTCCTGGAGGAGAGGAGGGGCTCTGAGCATCTCTCAGGGCATGCACCCAGCAGTGGTTCTGATCATTTCCAGGGCACTGACTGTGACCGGCCGCTGCGCTTTTGTAAAGACAGGCCACGGGACTGGTGAACTGTTGGTGAAAGTCAGTCTAAGTTGAAGTTTGGAGAAGAAGTGATCTAGGACATCTGATCTGTTTTACATATTAAAATAAAGGTTACAAACCTCAATGCCTATAGCACTCAGTTAACGTGAAAAAGAGCCAACTGGCTGGGTAGAGACTAGGGGAATACACAGAGCACACGTCTAAATGGAGCAGCAGAAGCTTGGTTCCACCCAGTCTTTGCCACAAGAAGTAGGCAAAACTCCAGTTTTCTAAAAAATATTATTGTAATTATTATTTTATGAGAAAGTTCCCTATCTAGATGTTAAGTGAGATTTTAACTCAAAGGAAGGTAAAGTCAGAAGGGAGCAAGTGATGTTCTATTGGGTACCAGCTAAGCTGTGCTGGAGCCTCACGTTCATTATCCTCTTTTCCCGACCCTTCTTGAGGGAGCACATTCCTCTCCTCATTTCACAGCTGGCAAAGCTTTGACAGAAGTTGGCGAAATTATATGTCCAAGGTTCCATGGCCAGTTAAGTGACTGAGAACAGCTAATGCACAGATCTTTTGACTACAGACTCATACTCTCTCCAACTGGCAATCGACCATTTTCTAATAGTGAGAGTTGCTCCACGACGGACTCATCCTCGTTAAGTAATGTGTTTCCAGTCACTCTGAGCAGCCGAGCAGAATCTGCATGCCTTCCTTCTAAGAATGCTATAAGGGGCTTTATGCTATAAGAATGATTTAATGATAAAATCAGACGAGATTATATGTAAGATTCCTTTACAGTACTACTGCCCCATGTTTTCTTTGAAACTCTGTAGCTTTTGGCATGGAAATCCTTGCTCCATGGATTCACTTTGAGCGGAATTTAATATGAAAAATCTACCTTGAACATGGAAATTTTATATCCAGGGACATAATGGAAGTTTTGGTGCACAAGTAGTATATTAACTCCTGATGATTTGTTGTTTAAATGTAGACTTTCTTGCTATTCTAAATCCTTTGAAGTATGAGACTGTGAATGCATAGAGATTTCACCTTACAGTTTTGCAGCCTCTTGTAAATCCCCGTCAGTGGCAGTAATTAAACCTACAAGTAGATGACAGCTTCTTCAAAGGAAACCAACAATACATGTATACTGTATTTTATATTGAAATCACTATAATTATTATTTCTAGAAAATAATGTGTCTGAATAGGGTTGACTAGAAAATGAATCATAAAACACGATAATAATATTAAATAGACCACATTAAATTATTTCTGGAACGAGATGGGAGATAGATAACTAGCTTCCTACCTAGACACATAGAAATAGCTACCATAAAAAGTAAATATATACAGCAACTTTCATTATGCATTGCATTTTTTTTATGCTCACCAGTTCATTTAATCAAAGTAACAAATTTGGAATTTGTTTTTGCCTAATTTAGAGAGCCTGGTATTGTGTTAAACATTTTAACACCAGGATCTAAGTTAGTCCTCAAAACAATTATGTGAGAGCAGTATTATTATCATTATTACTATTATTATTATTATTCCCTTTTAAGGCAATTTAAAGTCTCAAAAAGATACAATGCTATAATTAAAAACAGTCTGGTCAGTGGTTGAACCATGCCTAGAAGTAGAATCTTATAGCATGTCTAACCTCTCTTCTTTTGATAACACTGCACTACACCAAAAAAAAGAGAAATATTTTCTATTATTTGTTAGTGGCTATACATTGATTTTTAAGGTTAAACAAGTATACAGAATACTAACCAGGCATAAAGTGATGCCAAGACCAGGATGATGAGAATTAACAAAATCTACATGACGGATTTTCTAGGGCAATGTATAAAACCAAACATCTCAGAAATTTAAAACTAATTAAGCATCTCCTAAAACTTCCAATAGGTAATTTTTATTGACTTTAAGATTTGCTAATTTTCAGATATTAGGCACTCAGTAATTATGTGTGGAATGAATAAAATAAATGGGAAAAAATACCATGACACATTGAATATTTAGGAGAATCTCCCAATATTGAATAGTGAGCATTTAATCTACTTCAGAGTTGTAGATATTTTTTGCTGACGGTGTGCTCTTCTCTGGAAGTACCACGTAACGGTGAAATTCCAAGTTGTCATGATCTTGGGAGGAGGGGACTTCCTCCAGAAAGAACAGAGCATGGCAGATGGAATGGACTTTAGTGTAAGCCAAATCCAGATCAAAACTCAATCCCACCCTGAGCTGTAGCTAATTCACTTCTCTCTGAACTTCGCTTCTGTCATCTAGAAAATGGAGCCACAGTACCTTAAAGTGTTCTTATAAACATCCTTTCAGATCTAACATTTAATTAATAATCATCTTTTTAAAATTTTGCTTTGTGTCTTTCCATAAATGATTTGCAGTGCCTTACAAAAGTGCACGTGATACAAAGTGGAAAATAAGCGTTGATAACAAATAGATTTTTAAAAAGGTTATACAAATTGATATACAGATTCACTCAGGACCTGGCAAAATAAACGTTTTGTCTTCCCTTAACTTGTCAGGTCTTTTGGAGAACTATCATTTAATACCAAAACCGTGTCTGGGAAGAGAGATGAATGAAGTCAATTATCTTTCTCCCACTCCCCAAACAACTGAAAAAATATAAGCAAAAGAAAAACGTCATGATTGGATTCTTTCATTTCTCACTAGCTTCCAGGTTCCTGGCCATTTTGAAGGGAGACATGGTACCTTAGCTTAAATTGCTTGTGACTCTTCCCAAATTGCTTTTATTTGTTCCAGGTTTTGAAAACCATCCACATCCCCCAGCCCCATCCTTCCCATCCCTGTCCTGTACATTTTTAATAATGCTGCCACGGCCTTCATACTCATCTGCAGTGTCATTAAATATCTGTGGAGGTCCCTGTGTCATATGGGGAACAGATTGCCACTCAGTCTTTCCTTTGCTAGGAGTCAAGCAAGGGACAACGAGGCCCACAGCCTCTGTGCTTCTGCATCTCGCTGCTCTGCTCTCTTTCCTGGTGATGAGTAAAGGCTCTGAGAGGACCCCTGCAAGGACAGTATAGCTGTCAAGTGTGGGCGTTCCAACTTTCCCAACTTACGTGATCATTCCCAATCACGCCTGTGGGATGTTGTGGCTTTTCCGGCAAGTTATCACACACAAAGTGATGTATTCTCTGGAAATACTAGGTTACACATCAACTTGGTCGAAAATAGACACAAGAGCCACTATTTGAACTTTGGCTAAAATGTGGGAGATTGGGATCTCAGTGGGATCCAAACGACTCTGGAAAAGCTGTGGGAAATGTTAAGGTAGAAAGAACACTTGAGAACACAGTAGGGTAGGGGAAGGCTCGCTGGCTCAGGAGGAATGCAGAGTGCAGAGGGAAGAGTAAGATGGAAGTCAGCAGCCAGAGTCAAGCTCATCCTCTCCTGACTCTGCGAACCTGGTAGCAGATGGGATAGACAGGTGCCTGGTTTTACCAACCTTGGGTGTCTCTGGAAGGTTGGATGTGAAAACAGGGAAATAAGAAATGTCAGAAGAGACTTTGGGAGGCTGAGGCTGGTGAATCACTTAAAGTCGAGAGTTCAAGACCAGCTGGCCAACATGGTGAGACCCTGTCTCTACCAAAAATATAAAAATTAGCCAGGTGTGGTGGCCTGTGCCTGTAGTCCCAACTAGTTGGGAGGCTGAGGCAGGAGAATTGCTTGAACCTGGGAGGCAGAGGTTGCAGTGAGCCGAGATGGCACCACTGCACTCCAGCCTGGGTGACAGAGTGACACTCTGTCTCAAAAAAAAAAAAAAAGTGACAAGAGAGATGATGTTTTGATAGGAAGAGAAGAAAGGGATTTCTCACTTCCTGGAGAAGGAAGGGAGGAGCCCAGGACCTCCAAGAACACTGGGTGGTTTCTTAGGGCTCTGATGTGATTTGAGGCCTCATTTCCTGTGCCACAATCATCTACAATAGCTAAAAGTACCAGAGCTGGGAGTTTCAGAGCATGTTCTATTATGTGCTGTGCCTCTCTTTGGTAGAGTTCATAGTTATAATTACTTCAAGATCTGCCTTCTCATCTAGAAGTTCTATCTAGAGTTTCTATGCATTTCTCCAGTGTTTATGAAGTAGATACTTAAAAAATATGTATTATGTCATAAATGGAAATGATTCTAATTCAATTGAGGACCTAGTATATGCTCAACTGGACCCCATCATGAATTGAACATGTATTAGGTCCTCGATTTTATTGAAAAAGAAAAAGGAATAAAATATTGAAATAAAAGAGAAGAAACTTTAGAGATGATCACATTGAACTTTATTGAGAAAATTTGCAAATTTGTGACAACACCTTTGCTCAAACTTCATCTAAATCCCCACTAGTGGCCACACTTATGTGGTTAACATACAAAGTCCTTGAGTCAGAAAGCTACATGTTTTTCTAAAGTTTAGTAAGAACAAGTTTATCCTTTAAGAATATATTTAGTTTTACTCACTAATTTTATGTCTACTAAAGATATCACTAGATAAAAAACTATAACATCACATAAATAGCATAATACAAAATATAATACAATTGATAAAAATCTATAAAAAAGGAACTACCATGCACAGCCTCCTTTTACTTCATAAGTATTATGAAAAAGGCTTAAAATGGTTTTGAAAAATTATTAGGAAACATTGGGGTTGGATAATATTTCATAATTTAGCAGTCTTAAATATAAGGAAATACAATTAACTGAGAAAAATTATATAAGCAGCAATTATAACAATTATTATATTGAATAGTCAAGAGAATAGCACAAAAATATTATTAAGAACGACACTTTTGGAAAGCACTTTTTGTATTTACACCTATGTTTTCACATGCAATGGCCCAGCCATTCCTCAAAATCAACCTTTGCAGTTGGAGTATTTTTGTTCTAATTCTGCCAAAAATGAAATGCAGGCTTAAGTGATTTGCCAAGAGTCTTGCAGTTAAAAGTGGTAACACGATGACTGTGCACATGTCTTTTGCTTTGAGGTCTAGACTTTGGTGGGTATTACTGCTGATATTTGTTTTTAAACTGCACAGTGGTTGATTAGTACTTGGGAACCAGAAGACACGTTGAGTTCTTGGGGAGCTCTATTTATGCCACTATTACTTGGCCAGGAAGTAAATGTTTTTCCACAAACCCCATTGGCCAGGCTGTGTCACATGGTCACATGTTGCAAAGGAGATTGGGAAAGGGTGCCTCTGGCAAGGCAAAACTCAATGACCCAACTGGCCTCTTACCAAGTAAGATTCATGCCCTCAGATGGTTGCATTGTAGTCTCAAACAAAATTTGAATCTGTCTGCAAAGAGATGGTAAGGTGTAAGTAGGGTAGATAACTACCAGTGACTGTCACGGATGGTCTTTATTTATGGTCTTTTCAATCCCTTAACTGTAGGCGTTGTGTTTTCCATAAGGTAGATTCCCAATATGTAACAGTTAATAAAGTTTAAAGCATAGGAAAAATTAAATCAAGTGGCCACCATGTCCGAAGGCCCCTTTGGCCTGATAATCTGGTTGATATTTGTAGCAGGCATTCATTGAGCACCATGGTGAGTGTTTTATGTGCAGTTTTCTATTTCTCAAGTTCACACATTAAACATGGTTCATTTGATCCTTCCCTTTCTCACTGGCTGATGCCTAGCCTCATGTGACACTCAGCTCAGACATCCACTCCACCACTGGGCCTTCTTGGATCGTCATTTGTGTCTCCCATGCTGTGTTAGATGTTCTTTCTCTCTTCCCCATGTGCCCAAGTTTCTCCCTCTCTTGTTCTCCCTTCCTTCCTCCCCCTCTCCCTCCTTCTTTTCCCTTCCCTCTCTCTTTTTCTTGCTCTTCCATCCTCATTCCTTTATAAATATCAAAATATGTATTTCAATATCTGCCTTCATTCTCCCTCTCTAATTAGATAATAGTGGGCTAAAAGAAGGGGACCCAGTTTCCTTTAATTCTGTTTCTCAACCTTTAGGCCCAGTCAAGGCCTAGAGCAGGGACTTGGTGCATGTGTCTCTTGTATGGAAGACCGTGACTTGCCTGATGTCGGTAAGAAGTTTGGATCAGAAACTGCATCCTGGATTTTAATCTGTGTGCTTCAGAACATGGCTTCCATTGCTGCTGAGAGAGTCCTAGGCCAGAAGAGGTCACGGAAATTAAAAGCCACACAAGGTGTCTAGACACACACCAGGCCAGCTGAACCCAGGGCTGGAGGACTTTCTGAGCACCCCAGCTTGTCTTAACCACAGAGTCACCGTCCTTCATGCCCCCAAATAACGGTGCTGTTAAAGTCCACCACTCTCCGCTAGAAGCCCCTGTCACCGGTCTGCTCCTCATAG
This sequence comes from Macaca mulatta, assembly GCF_049350105.2. Taxonomy (NCBI): domain Eukaryota; kingdom Metazoa; phylum Chordata; class Mammalia; order Primates; family Cercopithecidae; genus Macaca; species Macaca mulatta. The sequence goes on from NC_133412.1 coordinate 171,543,101, forward strand.
GGGCTGGTGTGCCTCCTTTCTGTGTCATCTCCTCCCCGGCTTCCCCCCACTGTTGCCGATTTCCCATGCTCCACTGGCCTGGGATTGAGTGGCAGCTCGGCTTCGGAAAGCAGGTGTTGTGGAAGTGAAGCGAGCATCGCAGACAGCACATTAGGTAGCATCCGTCCCGGGGGAACCCCGAGGCTCCAGCTTTGGCAGCCCCAACTGCTCCTCCGAGGGGTGGGGAGGGCCAGGCCTGCCCGGCCCTGACCAGATGTTTGGGAAAGTTGCCAGGCTACAGCAAAGAAAATTGCTGCTAATTTATCTAAGGTGTAATAAGTATTAATGAAGGCTCTTTCTCATGTTTTTGTTTACAAGGAAGGCTCAAATCTTACAAAGACTTAGGGGTTTCAGAGTGCACCTCGGGAGGTGTCCCTGAGGCACTGCACTGAGAGCCTGTGGACATGGATTCTAGTCTCCGTTTTGCCAGTGACTTCCTTGGGACCCTGGGACGGTCCTTTAGCCTTTCTGGGTTTTGTTCCCTTCATTTTAAAATGAAGATGAAAAACTAGAAAATTTCTAAAGACAGTTTCAGCTCTTAAAAAAAGTGGGAAGAATAAAATCTGGGACTCTAAAGTTTACTCATCCTGAAGATACATCCTTAGACCAGGACACCTAGATTGTTTGAGCTCAAAAGAACTTAAAGGTCATAGTTCAATCTCTCAGTTGACAGAGGAGTAAACTGAGACTTGGAGAGGTGGCTCTGCTTGGCAATGATTACTGGGTTCATCGGTTGGATCAGAGCTCCACACAGAGCCAAGGCTCCTGGCTTACAGATCCAGATGGGACCACCATCAGCCTTCCAGACCATGGCTCCCGGCTAGGGCTGCTGATCTCCCAGGGTGCATTTCACAGCCCAGACCAGCCCACAGAAACAGGGAGAGAGGGTGGTGTGTGAACTGCTTCAGAGCGAAACTTGAAAGGAGGTAAGCCGAAACTCGAAACAAGATGAACTGACTGTGTCCTGGCTCAGAGTCAGCCGTGGGTGGGCTGGCCTTAGACCCAGGTCTGGAAGGCCCGGCCAGCACCTTTGATGGGGCCTAGCAACTGGGCCCAGCTCAGCAGTTTCTGACAGTTTCAGCCTCGATCAAGCAAAACTCAGGCCGGAGTTCATGTGAAGTAGAGAGCGCACATGAACACCCAGCTCAAAGTGAAACATGGGGCAGTGAGAATTCACACAGCCTGAAACCAAACAGGAAAAAAAGACATTTAATGAGTGCACTCCAGCTCACCAACACTGACTGCCTTCCCTACAATTTACTTCCACCGTTCAGCCTAACTCAATTTCGGGAGCCACAGCTACCTCAAAGGCAAGACGGTGCATCCACAGGAAGGAGCACTGGGGTCCCAGAGATCTGGGCTAGAATCCTGGACCTATGGTTTAGTGCTGTGTGTCCTCAGGGTAGTGACTTCACTTCTCTGAGCCATCGTGTATGGATAAGGGAAGGACAATAAGACCTGCTTTACCAGGCTGTTAGCCATCAGTGGTAGAAAGTGTTGTTGAGCTTGATGTGCCAATCTGCTCTATGATTTTTATTTGATATTCCTTTTAATTCTTTTCCTAGCAGTTCCATGCCTGCCCCATTGACATCTTCATTTCTGTAAACAGTTCTATTGAGACATAATTTACATACTATAAAATTTACCTGTTTCCAGTGTACCAGCATCATTTTATAGAAGAGAAACTGATGCTCAAAGAGATTGAGTTCACCACAGATCACGTGGTACAGGACAAGTATGGGCAATTTTTTCTGTTAAAGTCCAGATGGTAAACATTGTTGGCTTTGGGGCCATAAGATCTCTGTCACAACTACTAATTCTTCCTTTGTAGTATCCAGCAGCATAGAGAATATATAAACAAATTGGTGTGGCTAAGTGGCAATTTTTTTTACAAAAGCAGGTGGCAGAGTTGGAACTGCTGGGCCCTGGTGCATGACCTTCCACTGCTTAAGACTGTATCATGATTGCCCAGGCCATTGAGAATTGCATCTGACTTCCTTGTGTTCTAGAGGTCCCCAGGACCTAGCCCGGCCTCCCCCATGGCAGGCAGACCCGCTGGCTGGTGCTGTCTCCTAGCTGTCCCGACTCAAGCTTGGTCAATCCTTTCTCCTTCTGCAGTGTTCTGCTCTCTTTTGCATGGCTGGTTTTCTCTTTTCCTTTAGGTCTCAGCTTAAATGCTGCTTCCTCACAGAGCTCTTCCTGACAGCTCTACAGATCACTTGCTGGGATTCACTACACTTTCCTTGCTTTCCCCCTTCAAAACACCCAACTCCTCTTGCAATTTTTTGATTAATTTGTGTCTTTGCTTGTTTCTTCGTCAACTTCCCTCATCAGTGTAAACTCCACAGTTTCCACTGTGGAGGAATCATACACATCTTGTTTACAGGAGTCATACACATCTTGTATATCCCTCTCTGACTGACACAAAGAAGGGGCACCATGTGAATTTGTGAAATGAATGGAAGTGAGGCATAGGCCCTTCTTTTGGGTTTCACAGTCCATGCTCTGGCCATTTGTCCACTGCCATCCATGGCATCCTGTAGACAACCTTAGCAGAATTAAGAGCATCCCTTATTTCCTTGCTCCTCCCACCCACCCCCCAAAGCTGATATAAGCTTGATAATGAAGACACATATCCTTAACTGATATCAGTAGCTTTGATACCGTGGGTAAGAAAAGCTCTAAAAGTATTTTTTGGCCAGGCGTGGTGGCTCATGCCTACAATCCCAACACTTTGGGAGGCCGAGGTGGGTAGATCCCCTGAGGTCAGGAGTCTGAGAGCAGCCTGGCCAACATGGTAAAACCCTGCCTCTACTAAAAATACAAAAAAATTAGCTGGGTGTGGTGGCAGGTGCCTGTAATCCCAGCTACCCAGGAGGCTGAGGGCAGGAGAATTGCTTGAACCCGGGAGGCGGAGGTTGCAGTGAGCAGAGATCGTGCCACTGCACTCCAGCCTGGGTAACAAGCAAAACTTGGTCTCAAAAAAAAAAAAATATATATATATATACACACACACACACACACACACACACACACACATATATATATATATTTCATCCCCCATCCTCCTACTCCAAGTTTCTTAAAGAGATTGAGAGATGGTCTGAAATGTGGGATTGGAGCTACGACAAGGGAAGATTTTTCCTGAAGACTCAGACTGATGGAGTCCTGGGCACTCCCATTCTTAGGGAGTGAACAAGACGTCCCCTGTCCCCAGTGCAGCCTCTGGTTTCTTCTCTCAGATGCAGGAGAAAAGTAAGAATACCCCCTCCTGTCTTTTTACTAACTTCCTTTCTGGTTGTCTGAACAACTGTTTTCGTCCTGGAAACATTTAGAAACTGTACACATGCTCCTTATTTTCGACCTTTCCCTTCCTTCTCTTCACTCATTGAAACCCGCTTGAAAGGCTGGGGGCAGCCTGCCAATTTCTCTCACCCTGAAAGAAGAAAAAGAAAACAACATAAAACCTCAGGCAAACGTGTTTAAAATGCAGACAGTTGTTCACTTCCATTTTCATCTTCCAGTATCAGTCTGTATAAATCAGAAGCTGGGGTTGCTGGGTTATCATGTACATTCTTGATTTGCAGTGATGCAAGTCGCTTTATTCAACATCAGTTCACAAATGTGGACGCTGCTCCAGGGATGAAAGGGTTTCTCCGGTCAAACTCTGCTCTGTGGAATGTGTTTAACTGAGTAGAAGAAGATGATCGAAAAAGTGGAGGGTCCCGTCTCATCACGGATGTTCCGTAAACTCTGTGTTTCTGGATGTGCCCTGCTGGTCAAAATTGGAAACAGGTTGAGAGAGTTGAAAGAGGCCTGTTTGGAATCACGTCTACTTGAATCTGATTGTTGGCTTCATCACTGACTCTCTGTCGGAAGTTAGTTACATTTTTCAATCTTTGGGATCTTTAGCTTTCCTTTAAACCAAGTCAGAACAGCAGTACCAATGCTGCAGGCTGACTTTGGTAAGAGAGGTGTCGTCTGTGTAAGGGGGTCAGTATGTGTCCATCTCATCGAAGGCCCTCAGTAAAAAGAAGCAAGTGTTATTGTGACAACATTTTCTCTAGTCTGTGGCCTTGGCTATGGAATGTTCTCCTGCACATCGTGCATACAAAACACCCCATATGTTTGATGTGAGCTCCGGGGTCTGCGACCAACCGTGATTTGAAAAGCAGATGTTATTAATCTTCTAAATACTGCACACCAGCCATGATGTCATTTAGGACTGACAGTGGATGGGCTGCCTGCTTCCCTTTTGGAGATAATTATTTTGAAGCACTAGGAGAGGCCGTTTGTTTTTTAAGAGAGTTGGGGCCAATTTGCCTTTTGAGAATCCAGTGGCAGCCTGTAATGAAAACATGAAAATAAGCACAGGCCCCAAGCTCAGAATTCAAGGCAGGAAGGCTGCAAAGCAGAGCAAAGCTCCATGTGGACTGCGAGTGCCTGCCTGTAACCTATGGGAGAGGGAAGGAAGGTGATGGAGAAGCCAGTCCTGCAAGAGTGCCACAGCAAGAGGGCATGCTCGTCATGGCATAGGGAATGTCTCACAGAGTCCAGACTTCAGAATACTGAAGGAGCTATTTCCAGGTTTGAATCACCGAGCAATGAGGCTCTATTATCACAAACCAGGGTGGGATGGGCCCATCCCTGGAAGCAGTGCAGGAATACACTCAACTCAACAAATGTTCATTGTGCATCTGCCATGTGGGAGATAATGGTGATCACATGTTTATAGCCCCTTCCCTGGAAGGAGCTCAGAGACAAGTGTAAGCTGACGTTGACCATACATTGTGTAAGGCGCATGATGGGCATCCCTCATCTGATCTTCTTCCCATAGCACTGCAAAGTAGGGAATGTACAAATCCACAAAGATAAAGATATCTGACAGGCGGGAACAACAGACCAAGGGTGTCAAATACTAGGATGTTACAGAACAGGTGGGAAGGCAGCAAATCACTTGGCTGATAGTAAGAATAACACCAAAGTGTCTGCCTGGAGGAGGGGCCTTGAGGGCCATGGAGATGTGCACTGGGGAGTCCTGGGGAGGCTGAGGATGGGACAACCACTTGCCTCTGAAGGTCAAATTCAAAGTCAGACTGAATACAGGATGACTGGCCGGGACGCTACTTCCACTCTGCCCCAGCATGAACTGTTCCTTCCACCCTACCCTGCTGGAGACAAGAAACATGGAGTTTAGTCTGTAGAACTGAATTAGGAAGGCTCCAGATCCCAGGTAGCCCAGTGAAACCAAGAAGATTTGGTGAAAGTCTTAGTGACTGCAGGGTGAGATCCTTCACACCCGTTGCCTCAACTCACTTCCCCTGCTTGGCCACCAGAACGTAGTTAGGATGAGAGAGGCCAGGAAAGGGATTGGAGCTTTATCATCATTGGAAACTCTGAGCAGCTCATGATCCAGGCCCTACAAATATTAAAATTTGGAGTTGAACCAGTGAAAGAGCTGAGTTATTGATCTATTTTAAAGCAAAACATTTGACAAATCTCACCCAGCACACACAGCCTCCACACAAGCTATGGCTCCATGCTGTTCATTGTCAATGGGCAAAAAAGGATCATATGTATTTGAGAAGAGCATGAACTTAGACTGTAAATCAAAAAGGAAAATGAGACACTGCAGGGAACAGAAGATAATTATATAATTTAGAGAAATAAAAGAAGATATTGCATTTATTGCAAAAGAATAAGACACCATTAAAAGAAAACATTTGGAGCAAAAGAAAAATATCTCTGGGATTAAAAGTGTGTTAGCACTTAACACTACTGAGTCATACAATGAAAAATGATTAAGATGGTGGATTTTATGCTATCTATATTTTGCACAATTAAACATTTTTAAAGTGTCTAAATAGTTTCACAAAGGAGACATACATATGTCATATGTATATGGCATATATAATGAACCCCTTCAAATCAATAATATGAAGACAAATAACCCAATAAAAATGGACAACAGGGACTTCATAAAAGAATATGAAGAATATAGATAAATGGCCAATAAGGACATAAAAAAATGCTCAACATCATCAGCCATCAGAAAAATACAAATAAAAATCATAACAAGATACCACTATATAATCAATCACCAGAACAGCTAAGATAAAAATGACTGACAAAGCCAAATGTTGAACAAGGATGTGAAACAATTAGAACGCTCATGTACTGTTAATGGTAGTAAAAAATAGTTTGATTATATTGGAAAAACTTCTGGAAGTTTCTGAAAAAAATCTAAACATCCTTCTACCCTATAACCTAAATATTCCACTTCTAAGTATTAGCCTAGTAGAAATAAAAAGATGTTTACTGGAAGAATTGCAAAAAATATTAACTTCACCTTTATTCATAATAATCCCAAACTGTAAAACAGCCCAGAGGTTCCTTGAATGGCAATTGATAATAAATGGAATAATGCTCAGAAATAAGAAGGAACATACCATGCTTACATGTAACAGTATAGAGAAATCCCAGAAACATGTCAAGGTAAAGAGGCTGGACACAGACAGCATGCAACATTAGTTCTTTTATGTACAGTTCTTGAATGCCAAACTAGTGCGTCATGAAGAAGTCCAAAGAGCTTTTCCCTCGGTAGAGAAGTAGCAAGTGACTCCTTCTCCCTACTTGAGGAGCGAGTAGAGAGAAATCTTTTCTACGAAGCGAATGTTTTCTCTCTGGACTGTGCTTTCGATTGCACTGGTGTATGCATCAGTCAAAACTTATCAGAGTGGGACACTTAAGATTTGTACACTTTATTGAATCTAAATTTTACCTCAAAAGAAAAAAAAAGAGAAGCAACGATAAAACAAAAACAATTGCAGACAGGGAAGATAATCAAAACACGATGTAAAA